>NW_027506919.1:823944-838944 GCF_052324685.1 Brachyhypopomus gauderio | reverse complement strand
TCAAAACGTATGACCTCAGTCCGCTTCAAACGCACTCTCTGTGCTAAACCTGCTTCAAACTTATTCTAATGTCACTGTGCTAAACTTGCTTCAAACGTACTCTCTGCTAACGTTACTGTGCTGAACCTGCTTCAAACTTATTTTAACGTCACTGTGTTAAACCTGCTTCAATACTCTCTGCTAACATCACTGTGCTAAACCTGCTTCAAACGTACTCTCTGCTAACGTCACTGTGCTAAACCTGCTTCAAACGTACTCTCTGCTAACGTCACTGTGCTAAACCTGCTTCAAACGTACTCTGCTAACGTTACTGTGCTAAACCTGCTTCAAACATACTCTCTGCGAATGTCACTGTTGTGACAGACATGATGTCATTCTTGATTAGGTCATGTCATTTAGATTACAAGAGATCATGCACATGCATAGAAGAGATCATGCATATGTGTGCTATACTGTGATCCAGGTCAGGGGGAGTGCTGAGGGTAAGAGCACTCTGTTAACTGGTAGTCACTAGGCTACTAGTCTTGGGTCATTTAGCTTTCTCTGTGTTCAACTGATACATCAGTTGCTTCCGCTAACTCTAGGGAAGTTCATATTAGGAGGTACACACATGTGAGACAAAGTAGCCTGCTGGATGCCTATGTTTTGGAACATATTGTGCTAAAGACAACCTGCTTGTTAGAACTGCTGAATTGTGTTTAGGATTGTATATAAGCAGGGGGACTGCCCCCCCCCCCCCCCCATGTCTGTGTCTGTCTTTGTCCTATTTATATATTTGTATATTTGTAATAAATTAATCATTTTAACCACGTCTGAATCCTCATCCATTTTCAGAAAATTTCCACGACAATTTGGCATCACGAACAGGATCGGCGAGAGGCACCCCGGAAAGG
Organism: Brachyhypopomus gauderio; assembly: GCF_052324685.1. NCBI lineage: Eukaryota > Metazoa > Chordata > Actinopteri > Gymnotiformes > Hypopomidae > Brachyhypopomus > Brachyhypopomus gauderio. The sequence continues at coordinate 838,051 of NW_027506919.1, read as the reverse complement.
CGGTGACTGATCTTCGAGGACGCTCCCCGGGGGATGAGATCCCTGGTTGGGCTGGGCAAAGTGGGAACCCCGTGAGAAAAGGTAAAGTACCTATCCAGTGCCAAATTCTCTGACGTTGATCCAGTTAACTAATCCTAAACAAATGCCAATTGCTCTGATGTTGATCTCTGCTAATGTCACTGTGCTAAACCTGCTTCAAACTTATTCTACTAATGCCACTGTACTAAACCTGCTTCAAACTTATTCTACTAATGTCACTGTACTAAACCTGCTTCAAACTTATTCTACTAATCTCACTGTACTAAACCTGCTTCAAACTTATTCTACTAATGTCACTGTACTAAACCTGCTTCAAACTTATTCTACTAACTGTACTAAACCTGCTTCAAACTCTGTTACTCTCTGCTAATGTCACTGTGCTAAACCTGGTTCAAATGTATTCTACTGTCACTGTGCTTAACCTGCTTCAAAAGTATTCTCTGTGTTCCTGTCTAACAAGACTCAATTTTAAGGCATCCCTGAACAATTTAATGAACACATTCTCAATCTGGTGCAGATTTATTCAATGAGAAATAAGCACGACTACCTTTCCCCAGTAGTCATGAGGCCTGGAATAAACAAAAACACAAAATGACAAAACATTTACAACATATGTTTGAAATACTGAATACACTGGAGGCTGCAGGTCTTATAACCAACCACATTTACTTGGCTTAAGTCTAATAGTGCATGAGAATAACCCTGGACTTGTGTGTAGAGTGTTAGCCTGTGTGGGGGTAGGTAGTGTTGGAATAGGTAGTGTGTTAGCCAGTGTGGGGATAGTTGAGTGACCTCTGCACTCTCTTGGAAACACAGTCCCCCCCCCCCCCACCCCCCACCCACCCAGTTTACATTCAATTGCAGTTGGTTTAATTAGAAAATCAACAGTGTGACCAGTGGAAACGTTCAGAGCCTGTGAATCTGATCTCAGATCAGCATTTCGGCTCAGAATGTGCCCAGTTTAATTTCATTAAGAGCAGCTAATGTAAGATTAGTTCCATTTTGAATTGCAGGGCCGTGCTGTGTGACTGTGCCACTGGCTACAACCATCTGTGGAGAAAAAGACACAGTGGCGGCTGGAACAGTGGCTGTATCCAGGATGACCGCAGCTATAGCTACAGTCACTATAGCTACAGTCTGAAGCTGTTTTGGGCTTGACCACAGATGTCAAGCAGTACGGATGCTGCACCAGTCCCATCAGGATCATGGGAAGCTTAAGTGTGCTTCACCAAGGTAACGGCGTCGAAAACACCTCCCGGGTGTGCAAGACCCATACTACAAGGCAGAGAGCACAGGATCCACTGACCATCACACCCAGAGCCGGAGTGGCTAATCGGGAGATTCGGGAGGATTCCCGATGGGCCGGCTCACGTCAATCTCTAGTTTGGGCCAATTGGGAGGGAAAAATAATGTTGGGCCGGATTTGGGCACGAAACTCCGGGGCTGAAAAAAGGGCCCACTCCGGCCCTGATCACACCTGTGTGAGGTTCCCATCTGAAAGCCATGGGCATTAATTTAGTTTCTTGGTCCTTTTTGCAGCTACAACTCCCTACCACTTTCTGGGAAGCCTTTCCACAAGAGTTTGGAGGGTATTGGTGGAAACTGGTGTCCATTCCATTAAAAACAAAATGATTTCATCAGGCACTGAAGTTGGACAACAATCCCTTACTCAATGTTTCACTAATATTACACACCACATCAGACTACGTCTGCACGGTCTCTGCTCTGTGCACAGGGGCCCAGTGAGCACAGGAAAGGGCCTTCCACACACCGTCACATGGCTGAAAGTACAGAACAGTCTAAAATATCATGGTATGTTCTAGCATTAACATTATCCTTCACTGGAATTAAGGCTCTAAGCCCAGAAAAACAACAGGCCTACTAAAAACCTTCTAACTTTAGTGCTGGCGTTATACCCTCCAGTAGGTAATTTTCTGCTGGCACTCTCCAAACCCACACTCGTCCTCCAGGTCGTGAAATGTGATCCATCACTCCAGAGTTAGGTGGCGTGTTTTACACCATCCCACTCAACAGTTGGCACAGCATGATCTTAGCGTGATCTTGGACTTGTGCGGACTGTCCTCAGCTGTGTCCTCTGGGCCAGTTCATGAAGCTCTTGTGTTGATGTTGCTTCCAGGGGCGTGTGGGACTCCGTAGTGGCCGTGTCGGAGGACAGGAGACCTTCACACGCTACACACTCCAGCACTTCCCGTCCTGCTCCGAGTCTGCGTGTAGCCTGAGGCCCCCACGCATACCGTACACATTTGTTAGGAAGGTCAAAGGTCAATTACATAGCCTCAACAAAGATAGAAGGAAAAGGTAAATACAAAACCACCTCCTCATGAAAAATACAGACACCACAGCCATCTTTGTTGGTTTGAGTTCATCTCCGATTTATTGTTCTATTCGTTGGTAGAAATGCATTTCTGTTCAGTAATGGTTGTACGCGGTTGACGGGAGAGTGACAGAAATGTTTTCTTATTTGCATATCTATCCTTACGTCTTCTAAAGTCCCTGTCACGTGACCTCTTGTGTCTCCTCACGTGTCACGTTGTCCCAGAGCTAACCTCCACACTGCGTGGTCTCCTCTACATGGACAACGTTCAGTCCTACATGTGGGGCGAAATTTGACACTGGAATGCTAGATGCGAAAGTTTGAAGTGTTTGTCCCACGTCTCCAGGGTCCAAAAATGAATAAATATTTCTGAGAACTTAATGATGACAGACCCCCCCCCCCCCCCCCCCCCCCCCCCCCCCGACGGTAATCACGTCAGGAGGTTGTGTAATGCTGCTGTCCAAGGCAAGCTACTAGAAGGTTCAAACCTTTAGGGCATTTTGCAGACATTATAACTCATTCTAACACAGCTCTGACATGCCACGTTCAGATGGAAGAATTCTATACATTTCTAAAGTAAAATAAAATGTCAAAGTTGAATGGAAACAACAACAATGACGTTGGCGTCTCTCCCAGTTCTGATGAAGTGATCTAAGATTTGGTACATGTAACATCATTTTCATCTTACAGGAATATTTCAGTTGTCCAGCACACAACTAGTACCCTACGTGTCCCAATGACCAACACACATTCATCTCATTACTAAAAGACATTAGATTTCCAGACAGTTACTAAGTAACATGTACAAAAGGTCGTGGTCTAGAGGGGAATAACAACATCAGCATGTACAAATCAAAATAATGACAATCCCTATTACAATAAACAGCTTGTGGTATGTCAACGGAGAACTAAGAATAGAAAAGTAAGTTGAAAAATGGGACGCAGACAGGAAACTACTCAACCACAGAAAACTATAGTAGTGTGTGTGTGTGTGTGTGTGTGTGTGTGTGTGTGTGTGTGTGTGTGTGTGTGTGTGTGTAAGAGTGTGTGAAAGCCTGTCCAAAGCCTGCATTGCATCCCTTTTTACTGGATGTGTTTGCTTGTGTGCGTTTCTAGACGTGTGGCTGTGTTATGATGCCCGTGCAGGCACACACGTGTTGGGTCTGCGTGCGGGCACAAAGCCGTGTTTGCAGGTACACTTGAAGGAGCCAATCGTGTTGACACACCGTGCGTGCTTACAGGGACTGGAGCGCACACCCCTCTCCACACACTCGTCTATATCTGCACAGAGACAGGGATAGACAGAGACGAAGAATGATGAAGAGGAAGGAAAGACAGGGTCGTTCGTTCATTTAGAACATCTACAGAGAAACATAGTCCTTCACCATATATGTGCGTAAACATCTATAGAGATTCAGAGAGTTTCCAGAGAACGTTTAGGCAGTGTCCTTCATCAGCTGTGCAAGCAAAGTGCATCTGAATTTCTATAAGGCAGCAGCAGTGTAGAAATATACTCCTGTATAGGAGTACGTGTGTGTGTGTGTGTGCGCGTGTATATGAGTAAAATCTACTGATTATGTGAGCACCTATGTATAGTAGCTAGGCGTTCTGTGTGTTTGTGTGTTCTGGTGTGTGGGGGCTGCTCTAAGATGAATCATCAATGTGAATCACTGGGATGTGTCGTGAATGTTATGCGTCACAGAAACCGCAAATCCCACCGATAATTTGTGATATTTTCTCAGGAGGAAATTTTCTGTCATATGCAAATGAAAATGTAAACAGGAGATGGTGATTGCTCCTTTCTCTTTCAGCTCTCACTTACCTTGAGTCGTGATTGGTCAAAACCAGTCACTACACTATGAACCACCAAGTGTGTGTTTGTTTGTGTGTGTGTGTGTGTGTGTGTGTGTATGTATGTGTGTGTGTGTGTGTGTGTACTAACCTATACAGCGCGTTCGTGAATGGTCCAGTCTGAAACCAGGGTTACACTCACACATGGTACCCAGGTACGAGCGTACACAGCGGCCATTAGCACAGCTACATTCATCTGAGTCTTCCTCTGAGCTGTCACGCTCTGAGAGAGAGATGGAGAGAGAGAGATGGAGATGGAGAGAGAGAAAGACAAAGAGATGGAGAGAGAGAGATGGAGAGAAAGAGATGGAGAGAGAGTCAGATGTCTTGAAGTCCAAAGGTCTTCCTGATGGGTTCTATGACAAAATCTGATAAATGACTTCAGATGTTGAAGTCTCCATGACATAAACCCTCTCTGATTGGCTGCTGGAGAAGGTACCTGGGTTGTAATTGGAGAATGCAGCTAAAAAGTCTCCGTCTCCGTCTGACTCCGTATCCAGGTGCATCTCACACAGCCTGTTAAAGATGACTGCAAACACCACACCACACACAGAAATCATTACACCCAGAGCTACACACACAAGGGGAGAACATGCACAACAACACACAACTGCTCTACAGAAATAAGAACAAATTATTCTTTATTTTGAATCCCGTTTAAATGTCTCCTGCCTGCTTTTAATCTCCTGTCTACATCAAAGTTATCCATGGAGGCTGGAGAGACATGGTGTGTCTCAAATCTTGCAGGTCTAGTGCACTAGCTATCTTTAGCACACTTTGTGGTCACTCTGGAAGACATTATGAAGCCTCCACTGGGGATACTGACGTGACCTACTAGAAATACCGTACAGTGAAGAGTCAAATGATGGACACAGAAAGACACGGAAGATACTGTAATTACAGTTTGTATAACTTCATTCTCTAACGGAAACATTGCTCTCTGCCTCTATAAGACTACAGTGGTTTAATTCACCTGTGTTCCTCTGTGGAAACACTCATCTCTGTAGCACCCGGGGGATAACTGCAACTTCCTTGGATTCTTAAAAGGGAGGACTACCCTCTGCAGGACTGGAAGAGTGCTGCAGTCTGCTCACCTGAGTTCCTCTGTGGGCAGGTACGACACTCGGGGCCCCAGCCGCGGCCGTAGTGACAACAGCACTCAGAGTAGGTGACCGTCAGATCGTTTAGTGGCATACTGCACATGAGATCCTCGTCCACCTCCTGGAAACACACGTCCTTGTGTGCGGCCGTGCGGTCTGAGAGAGGAGGACGGGGGAAAAGGCGGAGACAGAGCGGGGAAAGGGGGCGGGGTTTGGGGGTGGGAGACGTGGAAATGGGACAGAGAGACCGAGACACCAGACAAACAGAGAGAAAGGAGGGATAAGGAAGAGAAAAGGAGTAATAGAGAATGGAGGATTTGGGAAGAAGACAGAGAAAGACAAACACACAATAAACACAAATAGGTCCTACCCTACCACACGCAACATGTCACAGGGATCGATGAGGGCCTATAGCTACGTGCGTAATCCACTACACACAGCTGACTGGCCAATCAGGGGCTTGGACTGACTACGTGGATTCAGGGCTAATGCTGACAGGTGGACTAGGGGCCTGAGCTGCAATCTGATTGGTGGGCTTTGGGGCCTGAGCTGTGATCTGATTGGTGGGGTAGGGGAGTGGGCGGAGCGTCTGGTTGGCCAGGCTACCCACCGTCGTAGACGCACTGCTTGAGGGCCGCGCTGAAGGTGAGCGGCTGAGCACAGATGCAGTGGAAGGAGCCGGGTGTGTTGACACACCGCCCGTTCCTGCAGTACGACGGGTCCAGACATTCATTCACATCTGAAAGGGTCACCACAGACATTACTAGAGGGGGACAGAGGAGTGCAGAGAAGGAGAGAGAGGGGGAAGGTAAGAGGGGGAGGGGTGAAAGAGGGAAAAGGAGGGAGAAAAAGAATGAGAAAGAAGCATCAGAAGCACACAGTCTTGGGAGAGTTATACATTAACACATCTCTAATGATATACCATTAACGTGTAACTAATGATATACCATTAACACATCTCTAATGATATACCATTAACGTGTATCCAATGATATACCATTAACACATCTGTAATGATATACCATTAATACATGTCTAATGATATACCATTAACACATCTGTAATGATATACAATACATGGCTAACGATATACCATTAACGCATCTCTAATGATATACCATTAACGTGTATCTAATGATATACAATTAACACATCTGTAATGATATACCATTAATACATGTCTAATGATATACCATTAACACATCTCTGATGATATACCATTAATACATGGCTAACGATATACCATTAACGCATCTCTAATGATATACCATTAACGTGTATCTAATGATATACCATTAACACATCTCTAATGATATACCATTAACGCATCTCTAATGATATACCATTAACGCATCTCTAATGATATACCATTAATGCATCTCTAATGATATACCATTAATGCATTTCTAATGATATACCATTAACGCATTTCTAATGATATACCATTAACGCATTTCTAATGATATACCATTAACACATCTCTAATGATATACCATTAACATATCTCTAATGATATACCATTAACACATCTCTAATGATATACCATTAACACATCTCTAATGATATACCATTAACGCATTTCTAATGATATACCATTAACGCATCTCTAATGATATACCATTAATGCATCTCTAATGATATACCATTAATGCATCTCTAATGATATACCATTAATGCATTTCTAATGATATACCATTAACGCATTTCTAATGATATACCATTAACGCATTTCTAATGATATACCATTAACACATCTCTAATGATATACCATTAACATATCTCTAATGATATACCATTAACGCATCTTTAATGATATACCATTAACGCATCTTTAATGATATACCATTAACACATCTCTAATGATATACCATTAACGCATCTCTAATGATATACCATTAACACATTTCTAATGATATACCATTAACACATGATATACCATTAACACATCTCTAATGATATGCCATTACCGTGTATCTAATGATATACCATTAACACATCTCTGATGATATACTATTAACATGTGTATAATGATATACCATTAACACATCTCTAATGATATACCATTAACACATCTCAGATGACATACCATTAACACATATCTGATAATATAACATTAACATGTGTATAATGATATACCATTAATGCATCTCTAATAATTGATTAACGCATATCTAATGATATATCATTTGCTTCTAGATGTAAAAGAATTAAGAAGAAAAAATACATTTTACATTTTCACAAATTCTTAGTATCACAGTTTCTGTAAACATCAACAGAGAAACAATAATAAATAATAAGAAATAATACTGTTTAAGTATGTCACAATCCATATCTCATGAATGCTACTATGTTTGTGGAACTACATTACCCATCATGCCCATGTTCTGACCCACTCACCGGCCTGTTCCTCTGGTGTGACACAGCTATTGCGGTCGGTGGCCAGGGTCCAGGGAAGGGTGCAGATACAATAGTAGGAGTCCTGAGTGTCGACACAGTGCCCATTCTTACAGTTAGATGGATCCTGGCATTCATTTATACCTGTAGACACACACACACACACACACACACACACACACACACACATTACCTTGGCAGTGACTTCTCTTTATAGAAAAAACACACAGAAAAAAAACCACACAGAATTGCCTAGTCGCACACACACACATACACACATACACACTCACACACACACATATACACTCACACATACACATATACACTCACATACACACACACACACACACACTGAGACACACACACACACACACTGAGACACACACACACACACTGAGACACACACACGCGCGCGCGCGCTCTCACATGCCTGCGTGAACAAACACGTCCTCCTCCAGACATTCCCGCCCCTCCCCCTCCCCCTCCCCTCCCCCGTCCTGTGTTCTCTGGGTTGTTAAGCGCAGCTGCTCCTCCCCCTACAGGCCTCGTTGGCGCAGTAGGCAGCGCGTCAGTCTCATAATCTGAAGGTCGTGAGTTCGAGCCTCACACGGGGCAAAGCTTTTACTTTCAGCTACGCAGAAACAGACTACACATCAACAACACATGAACTAAAAAATCTATTTATTTAACTAATAAACATAACACGCTAGCATGGTTAAACATTTCTAACGTGTTACGAGTAAAACCTAATGAGACACAGCTTCCTTCCTGTTACAACAAACGAACAACAACAACCCTCAAGAACAGCAGCAACAACACAACACCACGTTTGTTTGCTTAGACGCTTAAATACTTCAGAAGCTGTTTGAACGAAGAACGTCGGGTTTCACCAGATCAAAAGAAAACCACATCACAGAGGTCTGAGTGTACGCTTAAATGAATCAAGCAAACAGCTCAACCACACACACACACACACACACACACACACACACACACACACACACACACACACACACACACACACACACACACACGCCCCCTACCTGTGACTGTGGGGAACACACACACACACACACACACGCCCCCTACCTGTGATTGTGGGAAACACACACACACACACACACGCCCCCTACCTGTGACTGTGGGGAACACACACACACCCTACCTGTGACTGTGGGGAACACACACACACCCTACCTGTGACTGTGGGGAACACACACACACCCTACCTGTGACTGTGGGGAACACACACACACGCCCCCTACCTGTGATTGTGGGAAACACACACACACACACACACACACCCTACCTGTGACTGTGGGGAACACACACACACCCCCTACCTGTGACTGTGGGGAACACACACACACCCTACCTGTGACTGTGGGGAACACACACACACGCCCCCTACCTGTGATTGTGGGAAACACACACACACACACACACCCTACCTGTGACTGTGGGGAACACACACACACCCCCTACCTGTGACTGTGGGGAACACACACACACCCTACCTGTGATTGTGGGGAACACACACTTCTTGCTGGTAGCGTCTGGGGTCCAGGGGGCGTTACAGGTGCAGTAGAAAGATCCACGCGTGTTGACACAGTGACCATTAGTGCAGAGAGACTCGTCATGACACTCATCCACATCTAAATGAGAGATGGAGAGAGGGGGAGAGAAAGAGGGAGAGAGAGAGAGAGAGGGAGAGAGAGAGAGAGAGGGTGAGAGGCAGAGGGAGGGAGAGAGAGAGAAAGGGAGAGGAAGGGAAAGAGGGAGAGAGAGGTGGATAGAGGGAGATAGAAGGAGGGAGAGAGAGAGGGAGGGAAAAGGAGACTTTTGTTTTGGTTTTCATCACACCATCACGTGTGAGGTTGCAAGGCAGTTCCATACAGCTATCACTGTTGCTCTTGGTTACGGTACTGAGCAGTTAATAACTGTTGTTCACACTCAGAAGTGAAGGATTTAGGGGTGTATTCAACTAAGGATTTTCATAGTCGAATCTGATTCGTCAGCTTTTCCCTTTAGTCGACTAATAGTCGAATCGGGTTTATTTTATTTTTTTATTTAGAGCATCTTAAACGGGATCCTGTTCTCATTCAGGACTTTTTTCTTCTTCAAAGTAAAAACCTAAAACACTCAGATAAATGAATAAACACGGTAGGTTGGCTTTATTCAGCTTTTATTTATTTACTTGTTTATTTTTTATGAAACGTTAGAGAACATTAACCGTCAGTGCACATTGCGCATATCGAACTGTCAGACAGGCACTCTGCAAAATGTCAAAAATATTTTAAATAAAATATGCCTGCCTGAAAATATTAACAAATTGACACACAACAGCAAAAAATATAAGGAAAGGTTCAAGTAACGGGGTTTAAAAGCAAACAACAAAAAATGTCTATAGGCCTACTTGTCGAGACGCACCGCGACGAGACGAGACGACACGACCGAAACGACAAACGGCTGAACTGTTTTTTCCGCCTTTACGCGTTTTAAATGGTATGCCATGTTGGTTGTTGTCGTGCGAAATGAAAGACGTTGATGACATAACTTGCACTTTACCTTGTTTGATTCATCTTTATCTTTTTCAAAATACTTTTGAAGTTTTTTTGTAGATGCTGACTATCGTGTAGCGTGTTCAGCTCCGCTCATTTGGATTGTGCAACAGCAGGGTGTGATTTATTAATGTGTAGTAAGGAATATGCCTATTGTTAATGCGCAGACATAATTTTTAAATATTTATTAACAGAAATTAGGATGATTTTATTTGACACAAGGCTATATATAACGAAAACAAAGACATTTCATGTAACAACTAATGCTTAGCAGCATCCTTGGGAACCTCCATGCAGTTAGAATGGTACATTCGACTATGACGTTCATAGTCGACTAGGGGCTATAGTCGACTATAGTCGAATCAGCGACTATTGCAGGTCACCCCTAGAAGGATTATAATCTGATCCCATCCAAAGAGACCAGTTTGAGGTCAGTTAATCTCATTACAGATTACAATGTCAAAATGAGAAGTTATAATATCATGTTAAAAGTTTCAACACAGGAGACACATGGTCATTCATTTAACATAATAGTACATGATGACAATTGCTCTGCTTTCATTTATGTTGTCACATCCGTATTTGGTAATCCACAAGTAATGTCTGCTGAGGTCAGCACCCCCAATTGACTCTCTGGAGGTTTTACAACCTGTGCATGAACCCCCAACCTCCAGACTACACGAATCAGATGCAGATTCAGACACTCTCAGTGAAAAAAAAGCTGGTGTTGCACTGTTGGACTGTACTGAACACCATTATGGGCCTTTACTGCCTCCTTGTGGCAAGAACTGTAAATACAATTTGCTTTGTGTACATATATAGGCCATAATTGTCTTCTGTGTGTGTGTGTGTGTGTGTATGTGTGTGTGTGTGTGTGTGTGTGTGTGTGTGTGTGTGTGTGTGTGTGTGTGTGTGTGTGTGTGTGTATCTATCTGTGTGTGTGTGTGTGTGTGTGTGTGTGTGTGTGTGTGTGTGTTTACCTATACACTCGAGGAGGTTACTGTCGTAGTAAAAGCCCTGCTGACAGTAACACTCGAATCCTGGCTGTGTGTTCATGCATCGCCCCTCCTTGCAGATCTCATTAGCAAATAACACACATTCGTCTATATCTACAGAGAGAAGGACAGAGGGAGGGAGAGAGAGAAGGAGAGACAGAGAGAAAGAGGAGTAGAGGTGAAGAGGAAGAGGCTCGTATAAAGTGAAAGGTACACTCCAGATACACTCCAGATACACTCCAGAAATACTCCAGATACACTCCAGAAACACTTTGTGTGAGTTCATGTATATAAATATCGGTGAGTGTGTGTTGTGAGTATGTATACGTGTGTGTGTGTGTATATGTGTGTGTGTGTGTGTGTATACCTCTATGGACTGGTAAGCCATACTCTGTCAGGCCCTCCTCATGGTAAAAGCCTCGTCCCACTGGACACAGTGAGTGGTACTCCGCTACACAAAACACACACATCCATCAATACATCCACCCACCCCCCCACACACACACACACCAATCCACCCACCCACCCATCCACCCACCCACACACACCAACCCACCCATCCACCCACACACACACCAACCCACCCACACACACACCAACACACACCAACCCACCCATCCACCCACACACACACCAACACACACCCACCCACCCACACACACACCAACACACACCAACCCACCCACCCATCCACCGCCACGCACACACCAACCCACCCACCCACACACACCCACCCACACACACCAACCCACACACACCAACCCACCCACACACCCACTGAATCTGGGTCCCCATCTCTCCATGTACCACTGTGAAGCACCCATCATCACCATCATCATCTTTATCCATGACCCTGTGTCTCCAGCTGCCCCTCCCTCTCTATGTGGCTGCCCCGGGGAGCCCGGGGTGGGGCAGTACCGGAGTGGTAGACGGGGCAGGGGTAGATCTCACAGTGGTCGCCCCAGCCCACGCCCACGGAGCAGCAGCACTCCTGCTTGGTGACGTTGGTGGCCAGCACACTGTCACAGAACACGGTGTCATCCAGGTTCAGGTAACACTCCTTCTTATTGTTGGGGTCCAGCTCCACCTCTGGGAGGAAACACACACACACACACACACACACACACACACACACACACACACACACACGGATGTGCATGCAAAGACATAAATATGAGCGGAGGGAGATACACACACAAACATCAACATGCAAAGGGAAAACACACACACACACACACACACACACACACACACACACACCTACCCTCACAGCTGTGCTTGTCTTCAGACAGAATGAAGCCATCGTTGCAAACACACACATATCCCCCTTGCCTGTTCTCACATGCACCATTGGGCTGGCAAAGTCTCCTGTCCACCTCACACTCATCTATGTCTGAATAGGTGAGAGAGTGTGTGTGAGAGTGTGTGTGAGAGTGTGTGAGGAAGAGAGAGAGAGTCAGAAACTATTACTGTAATTATTCAATATTCAAAAGTTGAGTATGACATTTGCAGTACAACCTTATTCAGGAATGTCTGTGAGTGTGTTTGTGAGGGCAAGAAGTGTGAGATTGTGTGTGAGATTGTGTGTGTGTGTGTGTGTGTGTGTGTGTGTGTGTGTGTGTGTGTGTGTGTGTGTGTGTGTGTGTGTGTGTGTGAGAAGCACCTTGGCATCGACGTCCACTGACTAGCATGTATCCTTTCTGGCACTCACAGCGGTAGGAGCCCATGGTGTTGATACAGCGCCCCCTCTGGCAGTTGGAGGAACGCTCACACTCATTAATATCTGAGGAGGACCACAGAAATTGCATTCCATATCAGTCTTTATATTCTGTGCAGCACATTCCACTGTCTCCACCTAGCACCTCCACCTAGCGCCTCCACCTAGCACCTAGCGCCTCCACCTAGCACTTAGCGCCTGCACCTAGCACCTCCACCTAGCATGTAGTGCCTCCACCTAGCACCTAGCGCCTCCACCTAGCACGTAGTGCCTCCACCTAGCGCCTCCACCTAGCACCTCCACCTAGCACCTCCACCTAGCATGTAGTGCCTCCACCTAGCGCCTCCACCTAGCACTTAGCGCCTGCACCTAGCACCTCCACGTAGCATGTAGTGCCTCCACCTAGCACCTCCACCTAGCACGTAGTGCCTCCACCTAGCGCCTCCACCTAGCACGTAGTGCCTCCACCTAGCGCCTCCACCTAGCACCTCCACCTAGCACCTAGCGTCTGCACCTAGCACCTCCACCTAGCACGTAGTGCCTCCACCTAGCACCTAGTACCTCCACCTAGCACCTCCACCTAGCATGTAGTGCCTCCACCTAGCACCTCCACCCAAGGAACAGCGGTGGGCAGGGCAGGGTGGTGCCACCGGGAGCACTGAACACTGGTCCTGGTTTGGCACAGAGGAACGAGTTCAGGATGATGGCGTGTTAGTGTGCATGTTAGTCAGTTAGCATGTTAGTGTGCTAGCATGTTAGTGTGTTAGCATGTTAGTCTGTTAGTATGTTAGTCAGTTAGCATGTTAGTCAGTTAGCATGTTAGTTTGTTAGCATGTTAGTGCGTTAGCATGTTAGGGTGTTAGCGTGTTAGTCTGTTAGCGTGTTAGCATGTTAGTCAGTTAGCATGTTAGTCTGTTAGCATGTTAGTGCATTAGTGTGTTAGCATGTTAGTCTGTTAGCGTGTTAGTGCATTAGTATGTAAGTCTGTTAGCATGTTAGTGTGTTAGCATGTTAGTCAGTTAGCATGTTAGTGTGTTAGCATGTTAGTGCGTTGGCATGTTAGTCTGTTAGCATGTTAGTGCGTTAGTATGTTAGTCTGTTAGCGTGTTAGTGTG
>NW_027506919.1:816444-818944 GCF_052324685.1 Brachyhypopomus gauderio | reverse complement strand
ACTAAAGAGAACACAGATCTAAAGAGAACACAGATCTAAAGAGAACACATCACTAAAGAGAACACAGATCTAAAGAGAACACATCACTAAAGAGAACACAGATCTAAAGAGAACACAGATCTAAAGAGAACACATCACTAAAGAGAACACAGTTCTAAAGAGAACACATCACTAAAGAGAACACAGATCTAAAGAGAACACAGATCTAAAGAGAACACATCACTAAAGAGAACACAGTTCTAAAGAGAACACATCACTAAAGAGAACACATCACTAAAGAGAACACAGATCTAAAGAGAACACATCACTAAAGAGAACACAGATCTAAAGAGAACACAGATCTAAAGAGAACACATCACTAAAGAGAAGACAGATCTAAAGAGAACACATCACTAAAGAGAACACAGATCTAAAGCCATGACAAGGAAGAGAGAGAGAGAGAGAGAGAGAGAGAGAGAGAGAGAGAGATGTGCACCTGGGACGCGAGGGGCGGTGTGTGCTGATTGGTGATGACTGCATGGGTGTGGTCACCTGTAGGGGCCCTTCCTGTTAATGTGAATTAATGACAGATCAGAAACTAAAGAGAACACGAAAGAAAACACAGCACTAACGAGAACACGAAAGAAAACACAGATCTAAAGAGAACACAGATCTAAAGAGAACACATCACTAAAGAGAACACAGATCTAAAGAGAACACATCACTAAAGAGAACACAGATCTAAAGAGAACACAGATCTAAAGAGAACACATCACTAAAGAGAACACAGATCTAAAGAGAACACAGATCTAAAGAGAACACATCACTAAAGAGAACACAGATCTAAAGAGAACACATCACTAAAGAGAACACAGATCTAAAGAGAACACAGATCTAAAGAGAACACATCACTAAAGAGAACACAGATCTAAAGAGAACACATCACTAAAGAGAACACATCACTAAAGAGAACACAGATCTAAAGAGAACACAGATCTAAAGAGAACACAGATCTAAAGAGAACACATCACTAAAGAGAACACATCACTAAAGAGAACACAGATCTAAAGAGAACACAGATCTAAAGAGAACACATCACTAAAGAGAACACAGATCTAAAGAGAACACAGATCTAAAGAGAACACAGATCTAAAGAGAACACATCACTAAAGAGAACACATCACTAAAGAGAACACAGATCTAAAGAGAACACAGATCTAAAGAGAACACATCACTAAAGAGAACACAGATCTAAAGAGAACACATCACTAAAGAGAACACAGATCTAAAGAGAACACATCACTAAAGAGAACACAGATCTAAAGAGAACACAGGCCCATCTTGTTTTTCTCTGTGCTGGAAGCGGCATTCAGAAGGAACTTACTGGGGGTCGGATCTCTGCAACAGAACACAAAAAGAACCATTAATTGCAGCTGTAAAATCATGTAGCAAAAATATATTTATTTTTTTTTACTAATGTTTATTAAAGTGCATCTATAAACTTACAAAAAAAAGTTGTATATGTGTGTGTGTGTGTGTGTGTGTATCTCACCAGGTTCAGATTTAGTTAGGACAGGGCCTTGAAAAGGCTGGATGGACACAGTGCCACGATAATGCAGGTATGACATTCCCTTCCCTGCAGGACAGATCTTACTGAAGGAGGCTGGACAGAGGGAGAGAGAGAGATAGAGAGAGGGGGAGAGAGAGAGAGAGAGAGAGGGGGGAGAGAGAGAGAGAGGAGGGGGAGTGAGAGGGAGAGAGAGAGGGGGGAGAGGGAGAGAGAAAGAGAGAGAGAGGGAGAGATAGAGATATATAGATTTATTATTTAGTGTTATTTACCATTTCCCTTGCTTAATAATAATTGTAGAGTTCTAACTGGTGAAAATAAATTCAGTAAAGGATGTGTGGTGAAATAGGGTCCAGTCCTGTCCAGTTTATTCCAGTCCAGTTCATTCCAGTCCAGTCCAGTCCAGTCCAGTTCTGTTAATGAGTTACAGTTTTACTGGAACAATCTGCAGTCCTTGGACTCACTAGGAACAACAGGGAACTCTTCCCAGTGCAGAAGTGTTGAGAGTCTTTAAACGCACCTTTAACTGCTAGTACAGAGTCTTTAAACGCACCTTTAACTGCTAGTACAGAGTCTTTAAACGCACCTTTAACTGCTAGTACAGAGTCTTTAAACGCACCTTTAACTGCTAGTACAGAGTCTTTAAACGCACCTTTAACTGCTAGTACAGAGTCTTTAAACGCACCTTTAACTGCTAGTACAGAGTCTTTAAACGCACCTTTAACTGCTAGTACAGAGTCTTTAAACGCACCTTTAACTGCACCTGTAACTGCTAGTACAGAGTCTTTAAACGCACCTTTAACTGCTAGTACAGAGTCTTTAAACGCACCTTTAACTGCTAGTACAGAGTCTTTAAACGCACCTTTAACTGCTAGTACAGAGTCTTTAAACGCACCTTTAACTGCTAGTACAGAGTCTTTAAACGCACCTTTAACTGCTAGTACAGAGTCTTTA
>NW_027506919.1:803944-806444 GCF_052324685.1 Brachyhypopomus gauderio | reverse complement strand
AAAACTAAACTCTGCTGTTATACTGTGCATTACACTCACACTGTACTTTAGAAGTCTACAAAAAAGTCTTTGAATAGAAGAGGGAGAGGAGGATGAGGATGAAGAGGAGGATGATGAGGGAGGGGTACAGGCCTGCAGGGTGTAGACGGGCTGCTTGTTGCCGCGGGAGGCCTGTGTGCGGAGCGGGAACTGACACAGGCGGCCGGTGAAACCCGGCGGACACAGACAGTGCGTCCGGTTACTACACACCCCGCCGTTAACACAGGTGAGAGGACACACCACTGCAGATGGAGAGAGAGATGGAGAGAGAGAGAGAGAGAGAGAGAGAGAGAGAGAGAGAGAGAGAGGGAGTGAGAGTGAGAGAGTGAGAGAAAGGAAGAGAGATGGAGAGAGAGACAGAGTGAGAGAAGGAGAGAGATAGAGAGAGAGAGAGAGAGAGAGAGAGAGAGACAGAGAAAGACAGAGAGAGAGGGGGGAGAGAGGGTCAGTGGATAATAAACACATTTCAAATCCTGGGGTTAAATCATGCAGTGTTGACATTGATGCCGATACCACAGTAATACCACAGGCTACTAAATCAAAATAACAGTAACAGTAATAAAAATGAACACAAATCATGAACCATGGCAGAAACTATACAAACAGACAAACAAGAACCAGCTCTGTGTTTCCAGGAACAGGGTAAAGTCCTGTAGAGTGTGACGGTAGGAGGTCCCGTACAGGCTGAGTGGAGAATGTGCAGGACCCACACCCTCTCTGTTGTGACACAACAACGCCTTCTTGCTGTTTACTCGCTAAACCACTCGCCTACTCATAACCACGGACAACTCCTGCTGCAGCGCCCGTGCCCCAAACCCACGACATCACCATATATCAAATCAAATCAAATCAAATCAAAGTTTATTTGTATAGCGCTTTTCACAACACATGTTGTCACAAAGCGCTTTACAGGATTTAAAAGGTTAACAATCCTCACATCACGCTCACATCACTATTTATCATGGTGACGTCACCATTTATCACGCTCACATCACTATTTATCATGGTGACATCACCATTTATCACTATAACATCACAATCTATCAATATCACATCACTATTTATCATGGTGACATCACCATTTATCACTATGACATCACAATCTATCACACTCACATCACTATTTATCATGATGACATCACCATTTATCACTATGACATCACAACCTATCACTCTCACATCACCATCATGATGACATCACCATTTATCACTATGACATCACCATCTATCACTGACGTCACTATCTATCATGATGACATCACAATTTATCACTATAACATCACTGGCATCACTATCTATCATGATGACATCACCATTTATCACTATGACATCACAATCTATCAATATCACGTCACTATTTATCATCATCACCATTTATCACTATGACATCACAATCTATCACACTCACATCACTATTTATCATGATGACATCACCATTTATCACTATGACATCACAACCTATCACTCTCACATCACCATCATGATGACATCACCATTTATCACTATGACATCACCATCTATCACTGACGTCACTATCTATCATGATGACATCACCATTTATCACTATGACATCACAATCTATCACTCTGACATCACTATCATGATGACATCACCAGTTATCCCTATGACATCACCATATATCACTCTCACATCACTATCTATCACTCTGACATCACTATCATGATGATATCACCATTTATCCTATGACATCACCATATATCACTCTCACATCACTATCTATCATGATGACATCACCATCTATCACTCTGACATCATAAGAGTCAGTGCTGGTTCCTGGAGATCGGGACACATTTTCACTGGTCTGACAGCTAAGCGATTACCTATTTTCATATCAGCATTCCTCAGGCCAGGAATGTTAGTCAACAGACAACATAAGAACAACATGGATCATGTTCTTTGTCTGTTAGTTCTTCCTTTGAGAACATATTTGTTGATAGAGAAGGCAGAGGCATTATCAAATACTTTCATGGCACTAGTTGCATGTACTTCTGTAAAATGGTGACCAAAAACCGGAAGTGATCAAAGCATTCTCATCACAGGTTCATTTGGTTCTGGACCGGTGATTTTATGAGCTCAGAAAAGTACAGATTTGAGACGAGAAACAAGTGGTGAGCAGCAGCATAGCAGGAAACAAAGAGGTAGAGTAGTCTCAAAAAGACCCATGGTCCTGGACTCTACTGTCCTGAGGTCCTGGACTCTGCTGTTTGAGGTCCTGGACTCTTCTGTCCTGAGGTCCTGGACTCTGCTGTTTGAGGTCCTGGACTCTTCTGTTCTGAGGAACTGACTCTTCTGTCCTGAGGTCCTGGACTCTGCTGTTTGAGGTCCTGGACTCTTCTGTTCTGAGGAACTGAACTCTTCTGTCCTGAGGTCCTGGACTCTTCTGTCCTGAGGTCCTGGACTCTTCTGTCCTGAGGTCCTGGACTCTGCTGTTTGAGGTCCT
>NW_027506919.1:766444-801444 GCF_052324685.1 Brachyhypopomus gauderio | reverse complement strand
CATACACACTCAACACCCACACACACTCTCACGGGGGGGTAATGTGTTAGTTCTCTCAGGGGTCCTGTTGAGCACGCAGCCCCTGGAGGCCTCCTGGATGAACATCAGAACAGCAGCATGCGTGTGACGCATTACCACAGCTCCTGACACAGTACGCACCACAGCCCAGTCAACGCCTGTCACAGAGTACGCTGTGATGTTAGTTTCCATCAACACTGCTTGCTCAGTTGTGCTGTCATAATAACACTATGACATGCAGTAGACATTTCAAACCAGTAATTTACTGCCATGCTAAAAATATTGCACTGAAATACTGAGAGTTCTCTCGTATCGAGTCAGGTCACTACAGCAACGCGTAGGTCGACGTGCTGTCGTACTCTGTTTCATAGGCGTTACCAGCCGTTCACGTCGCGTGACGGCTCACGTGTTCACTAACGTGCCCTGAGGGGGAGGGACAGACAGGCAGCTGCAGCAGGCTGGGTTGCCAGAACTGGCCGTGAACCCCTCAAATCCCCCACAGAAGTGCAGAAGGCTGTGCTGTAGATGTGGCGCTCCCCTGGGTGAGGGGGCACATGTGAGGGGTTATTCAGGAGAGCAGTAGTGGGCATGTATAAACCTAACGCAGTGATTCATATGTAATAACCTTTGTTCTCTAATGTCAGTGGTGGTTGAAATAACTGAGTATCTGATACAGGATAATGGAGCCCAGCCATTCTGTTACTCCACCATGTGCCAAGTACTGTTCTAATGGGTTTCCCAGACTCACTGTGTGTGTGTGTGTGTGTGTGTGTGTGTGTGTGTGTGTGTGTGTGTGTGTGTGAGAGAGAGAGAGAGGGGGGGGGGGGGGGTGAGGTGGTGGTGGTGTGTCGGACACAAGAAACACTTGCCAGATAAAACTCTCAACTTTCACCAAGCAGCTCGGAGCTGCACAGGTAGTGAGGACACATCTCCAACATGTGGACCACTGTACATTCATCTATGAACACGTGTAAGCGCGTGTGTGTGTGTGTGTGTTAAATTTCTTTCAATATGGATGTATCTGGCTCCATTTTATGGTTGAGATGCACTAAGTTTTCCAGGTGACGTTTTCTGCTCCTGATCTCATGATCTCAGAGGAAAGGAACGAGGTCTTCTTGATATGGTACTTCAGATCTGCTGGCTCAGCCTGAGCTACCGCAGGACACTACTGCAGGACACTACTGCAGGACACTACTGCAGGACGCTACTGCAGGACATTACTGCAGGACACTACAGCAGGACACTACCACAGGACACTACTGCAGGACATTACTGCAGGACACTACAGCAGGACACTACCGCAGGACACTACAGCAGGACACTACAGCAGGACACTACCGCAGGACACTACTGCAGGACACTACTGCAGGACACTACTGCAGGACATTACTGCAGGCACTACAGCAGGACACTACCACAGGACACTACTGCAGGACATTACTGCAGGACACTACAGCAGGACACTACCGCAGGACACTACAGCAGGACACTACAGCAGGACACTACCGCAGGACACTACAGCAGGACACTACCGCAGGACACTACCGCAGGACACTACCGCAGGACACTACAGCAGGACACTACCGCAGGACACTACCGCAGGACACTACCGCAGGATGCTACCTCAGGACATTACTGCAGGACATTACAGCAGGACACTACCGCAGGACACTACCGCAAGACGCTACCCGCAGGACGCTACTGCAGGACACTACCGCAGGACGCTACCTCAGGACATTACTGCAGGACATTACTGCAGGACACTACCGCAGGACACTACCGCAGGATGCACATAAGGCTGTTTATCAAGCTTCCGCCAGTCAGTGAGCTGATTTATGGTCGGCTGGTCTTTGTTCATGCTCTTGTATTTATCAATTCTTTTAAAAGTGTCCTACGTCCTGTGCAGCTGTAAAGACCAGGTCATCGTCCCAACACACCCACACCACCACTGCTGAGTGTGCTTGCCCTGTAGTCAACAAAACCATCGCTGATTCCAGTCCTCCTGTCTCTTTGCTCAGATATCACAGCAACCTGTGTGTGTGTGTGCGTGTGTGTGAGTGTGTGTGTGTGTATATATATGTGTGTGTGTGCATATGCATGGTGCATTTGTGTGTCTATACAGGGCATAGAAATGGAAGAGTAATAAAACATTTCAAAAAATTTCACACATGTGGTTAAATGTTCACAAGAATGTGGCTGTATCTGTGGACCCACAGTAGCGGAGCAACTGCCCTCTAGCCCAGCGGAGAAACTGCCCCCCCGTGCTGTGGCTGACTGTGTCTCACTGTACTACAGCCCTGCTGCTGCTCTCAATGCAGAACACACAGTTTGCAAGTCCATTACAGTTAGTAGGTCCAACCAGAATCCAGAGAGTCAGTACGCCCAGACGAAGACAGAAAAAAATGGGGGGTGTTCAGACCAAAATACTTGTCATACCTCTTGGGCAATCATGCAGTTACACACACACACACACACAATAGGAAGGCATGTTTAAACCACAACACTCCTATCTGGAATCTTATAGCGATTTGTTGAGACAAGCTGATTGGTGAAATCATAGTTGGATGAGTATGTCATGTGAATAAATATGTAACGATGTAAAAGATCTCAGAGAGCCAGGTCTCCAGGTACACATGTGTGGTCTCTGGATCACATGTAGATCATGGTGTGGATCACATGTGGATCATGTCTGGATCATGGTGTAAATCATGTCTGGATCATGGTCTGGATAACGTCTGGATCCCAGCTCTCATGTATTTATATTTATTTATTCAAAAGTTCAGTGAAGTACACTGGGTTGAGAAACAGGATGTTTTCGGTCAGACGGCCTTCATCAGCTGTACAAACACCTTCTAGAAGGAGAAACCCGTTCATATAAAGAAAAAAACATTACCTGCCAATTCCCTCCCTGTCCTCAATGGGTATTAAAAGTTCATACACGGTCATCCCTAATAAAGACGGTTTGAATTCTTCAAAACACTTGATGCAAGACCTGAGAAGAACTCTCCCACAGAACATCTCTTAAGATCTGAGAAGAACCCTCCCACAGATCATCTCTTAAGACCTGAGAAGAACCCTCCCACAGATAAACTCTTAAGACTGCTTCACATTTGACACCAGGCACTAATCACAAATAAAAGGAACCAGCATGAGTTCTGTCATGGGTACTATGAAAGGTACTATCACAGGTACTGTCATGGGTACTATCATAGGTACTGTCATAGGTACTATCACAGGTGCTGTCATGGGTACTATCATGGGTACAATCATGAACACTATCGTGGGTACTATCATGAGTACTATCATGGGTACTTTCATGGGTACCATCATGAACACCATCATGGGTACTATCATAGGTACTATCATGGGTACCATCATGAACACTATCATAGGTACTATCATAGGTACTATCGTGGGTACTATCCTATGTACTATCATGGGTACTTTCATGGGTATCATGATGAACACTATCATAGGTATTATCATAGGTATTATCGTGGGTACTATCATAGGTACTATCGTGGGTACTATCATAGGTACTACCATAGGTACTATCGTGGGTACTATCATAGGGTACTATCATAGGTACTATCGTGGGTACTATCATAGGTACTATCATGGGTACCATCATGAACACTAATTATAGGGTACTATCATAGGTACTATCATAGGTACTATCATGGGTACCATCATGAACACTATCATACTATTGTGGGTACTATAACCCTATGAAACCTCTGTTGGATTTGCTCTACCAGCTGCAACTTCAGTCATTCTGAGACACATTTATGACATATTTGGAACTGCTACATTCACATTTGAAAAATCTCTGATTATTTATTTATTCTTTTTCCAAGTTCCACGCAGCTCTGGAATTTGCCTGGAATCCTGCACATGCTGGCACGAGGAGAGACTTCTGTTTCAGTCCAGTCTTAAATGGCTTAAATGCCACTACCTACCATAACACTCACAAACACGAACGCTCATTTGCGTTTGCAAATGCATGATGGGGGCAGTCATGGCCTGGCGGTTAGGGAACTGGTCTTGTGACCGGAGGGTCGTGGGTTCGATTCCCAGACCTGAGGCCATGACTGAGGAGCCCTTGAGCAAGGCACCTAACCCCAACTGCACGTGTGATCCACAGCCCCCTAGTAATCACTAGTGTGTGGTGTGTGTGTGTGTGTGTGTGTTCTAACTGCACAGATGGGTTAAAAGCGGAGGACAAATTTCGATTGGGGTGTAAAAATCACAATTGACAAAATATGGCACATTTCACATTTCAATACACCTCTTCTGATGCAAAAACCTGCATCTCTTACTCACAGCAACTCAGACTAAAGTGTGTTTCCAGTGAGAATGAAATCTTTCCTACAGAACGAATGTGTGAATAATTTCATGTCTGTGGCTATTAACCTCATACCATAAACACAATCTACTCAACAACAAGGAATTCCTTCAGTGTCGAGTTACCATCCTGCAAATAACACAGTGGCTAATATTAAACAGAAGCACTCTGTCCAGGGTGATGGGGAGACCACTTCCCCTTTTTAAAGATCCTCAACTAATCTCCTACAAATGAGACAAAACGGACAAGGTCATGAAGATTGAGCTAAATGACCAATCAGATAATAACTGATACTGTAGCCTGCAACCACTCTAGATGCTAGTGCTACATAGAAATTCATTAACACAGCCATTAAAATAACTGGTATGAAACGATCAGATGTTATCAGACTGTTATCAGTTATACACTGAAAACACACACACACACACACACACACACACACACACACACACACACACACACACACACACACACACACACACACACACCACACACACACATATATATATATATATATAATTAAATCAAAATCAAAACATACAAGGGGGTCAAAATAGCTCCTGAATTCACTGAGTATATATTTTACATTTTCACTTCATAAGGGAGAATAAGAGTCCCCTTATTTTCAGTGGAAGAGACAGTATAGTATCACACTTGTGCATTAATTAAATGCTCTCTCTCACCCCAGCAGACACACACATACACACACACCCGCCTTTTAAATGAGCCGTATCCCTGCTTAGTGAATTAGACTCAACATGAATGATAAGCCAAACCACCTGCAGTGTTTGTGTATGTGTGTGTGCGTGTGTGCAAGCATGACTGTGTGTGTATGTATGTGTGCACTTGTGTATGTATGTGTGCACTTGTGTATGTGTGTGTGCACGTGTGTATGTGTGTTGCATGTGTGTGCTCCTCTCCTAAAGGACACTGAACAGATGGAATCAGCTCATATTTAAGGTAGAAAAATATAGTAGTGGAACACACAGCAAAAACACACACAAGCCCCATCACTACAATACACACACACACACCACACACACCCCATCACTACAATACACACACACACACACACACACACACACACACACACACACACACACACACACACACACACACACACACACAACCACTGTTTAGCTTCATTTCACTACTGGACAAAAATGGCACCCATCCCATAATCAAATTAAATCTCAGTTTTCCAGACCAAGGTTTAAAGCCGATTTTAAAACCCAGATTTTAAAAATTAAACTTTAACAACGTGGTTACCTGCCACACAGTCAGGGTGTGTAAGTTTTTGTAAACAAACTGCAAATAAATAAATAAATGAAAACTGTGATTGTTTCCTTTAGCATATCCCACATATGAACACCTGGTGCGGTTGCAGTCTGTGTGTGTGTGTGTGTGTGTGTGTGTGTGGTGTGTGTGTGTGTGCGTGTGTGTGCGTGCGGGCGTGTGTGTGTGTGTGTGTGTGTGTGTGTGTGTGTGTGTGTGTGTGTGTGTGTGTGTGTGTGTGTGTGTGTGTGCGTGTGTGTGTGTGTGGCCTAAGCATTCTCCAACCAGTTAACAAGCTCCCAAAGAGGGACATTCTCTCCTGGTGATGTCAAACAGCCACTTTCCTTTGGTCCTCCAACCAGGCAGCAGAACCAGACATTCTCACACAAGTGAGAGCGTGTGTGTGTGTGTGTGTGAATGTGTGTGTGAGTGTGTTTGTTTATGTGTGTGTGTGGTGTGTGTGTGTGTGTAATCCAGACTAATAATACAGCCCCCTCACAGTAATGCAAACCACTGCTGTCCTTTTCAGTTACCTGTGTTTCATTACACCTGATGACCTCAACTCATTTATGGTAGCCAGATGCAGGAGAAAGAACATGAATTAACAAAAAGGTACAGAGAAACGGAAAGAAGAAGGAAAGCTGGAAAAAGAAAAGGGGAGAGGGAGAGAGGGATGGGGGGAGAAGGATATATACGTAGAAGACACTAACCAGGCCTGCGTCCCAGAATAAATGACATAATCGCAGCTTCTTAAAAATAGCTGTCTGAGAAAGTTTAGTTTCCTAAAGTAGAGGGCACACACACCCACATACCCACACACACACCCACACACACCCACCCACATGGACAGAGAGAGAGAGAGAGAGAGAGACAGAGAAGAGAAGAGAGAGAGAGAGAGAGAGAGAGAGAGAAGAGAGGAGAGAGGAGAGAGAGGAGAGGGGAGAGAGAGGAGATGAGAGAGAGAGAGAGAGAGAGAGAGTTAGTGAGTTGTACTGGTAGATATCGAAAGCTATTGCACACTCAACACACAAAAGTATATTAATAAGGAATTAAACTAAAACAGTCACAAACATGAATACACTCCTTTAAACATGCACGCACACACACATGCATACACACAAAACTCAAAGAGAAACATTAAATTCTCACTCTGAACCTCCGGTATCCGGTGGAGACCAGGAAAAAGCACTACAGAGTGAATAAGCTGTTTAAACACACACCCACATGCGCGCGCACACACACACACACACACACCACACACACACACACCACACACACACACACACACACACACACACACACACACACACAAACACACAAACAAACATAAACTCACACATAGTTTTGACTGCCAAAACACAAGATCTATAAAACTGCCTCAATTTTCCTCAAAAACTCCAAAGGAGTAGAACCAGCTCAATCTTCCTTCCTGTCGGTTCCCGCGGTAACCACATCAGAGCACCAACAGCACAAACAAAGCCGTTAGCAACAGCGCTAACTCCCTCGGAGACACGAGACACGCCTCCTCCACGCTGGGGACCGTGTCCTGCCATTGTGAGGTCATCATCAGTCGCCTACAGGTGTGTGCAGATGCCCCACCCAAACAGGCTAGCTACATAATAGTGTAGCTGGATACTTTAGTAACACCACCTACAACAGTCCCAGGTAACACTTCACGTTACAACACTGTTACAGTGTAACTACACATTCAACCATGGCAACAATTCCTCTGTTTTCATCCACACCCTTCCCCTATATAAACGCATAAGAGTGCTGTTACATGTTACATTTACATTATAGCCTACTGTAATGGAGTGATACGCTGGTCTGGTTTGCTGATGAAACTTTCAGCCAGTTGGTGCTAATGACAAACAGTTGTGCAAACGCCACAGAAAACGGCTTTTTTTTCCCCCCCTTCTTAACATTCAATTAGATCAGACTTGGAATCAGGTCTGATTACATAAAACATTCCCCATGCCTTTAACATTCTGATCTCCATCTTGCATTCAAATGACAGAATCTGATCTGTTAGTCCTGTGACGTCATTACCTCCACTAGCAAAGGTTCTCCACCCACAGCACCAGAAGCACCATCACGCTACATCAACTTACACACATAAGCACACCCGAGCACACCCTGGCCACAAATAAATAACCGGCCCGGCTCTCTGCAGGAAGAAGGTGTTGGCACCCGACCAAACGGGGACGGTCACGCAGACGCGCCCGGTCCTGGCCAGAACTTTCCCAGCTGCCCCAGCGGGGACCCCCGGTGTGGAAACGCCCGGACAGCCATTTCCTGAGGACCTTCAGAAGCTTTGCGCTGGTGCTCAGCATTTGGCCACGCGGTCCGGCTCGGGTCTGTGAGGCCCGGCTCACTCCTGCCCACTTCTGTTGACTGTTTTACTGAAGTGAGTGGAAATGTTGCCCCCGTGAAGGAGGTCTGTGGTGGGGAGGTAAGCCGAGAGGCCAGTGAGAAAGGCCCTCTCACCACACACACACACACACACACACACACACACACACACACACACACACTGTGCTGAAAGCATCAGGAGTGTAATACATGTAAATATAAGCCACTGTCACTTGGGGAATGTAGCGCGTGTGTGAATGTGTGTGTGTGTGTCAGTATTAGAGGCTCTAAGTTCATTCTCATAAAGACCTTAAACACAGACTCTGTCAGAGACTGATGACACAGCAACTCAACACGCCCACGGCATCTCACTTGGAGCTGAACAGTGTCTTACACACACACAACACACACACACACACACACACACAAAGCACACCACACACACTCTTGCACACACCCACAGCACATTCTCACCCCCCCCCCCCCCCCCATATATTTCTGGCATTTTCAGCTTGGTTTTCCTGACTGGGAACACTGGATTTTACTAGAGCAAAAGAATTGCAGATGCAGTTACAGACACAGGAAAAAGCCAGAGGTATGAACCCCAAAACCAGAGGCAGGAGCCCCCAGAGGTAGAGGAGAAATGGTGGGGATGAAGAGTTGAAGACAGAAAAAAAGAAAACCATCTTCTGAAAATATGTGGCATGTGCGTGTGAAGGAGGAGGAGAGCAGGGAGGCACAGAGAGGAGCAGGAGAGGAGTGCAGCCACGGGCACCGCCCACCCCTCTGACCACGCCCACCCACCTACAGCCCAACCCTCTGACCACACCCACCCCACCTACTCCCACCCACTGCCCAACTTTGAGCCTGTGTGGAATGAAGATGGTTCTAGTGTGAGATGAAGATGGTTCTAGGGTGAAATGAAGATGGTTCTAGTGTGAGATGAAGATGGTTCTAGTGTGAGATGAAGATGGTTCTAGGGTGGAATGAAGTTCCAGGGCAGGGCTGGACATTGTTTGAATTTTCAATAATGGTACTCAAACAATACTCTTAAAATAGTGCCAGAGTACATTACTTTATTTTGAGAGTACATTTTTTTACTGAGTTCAAGATACTAGCTACTAGTTAACTGTAGCATTTAAAGCTTTTGTTCTAAGCCAAGGAAGCAAAATTTGGATTTGGGTTCAGTGGGGTATAAAGATGGTCCAGTGTGGTATAAAGATGGACCAGTGTGGTATAAAGGTGGACCAGTGTGGTATAAAGGTGGACCAGTGTGGTATAAAGATGGTCCAGTGTGGTATAAAGGTGGACCAGTGTGGTATAAAGATGTACCAGTGTGGTATAAAGATGGACCAGTGTGTTATAAAGATGGTCCAGTGTGGTATAAAGGTGGACCAGTGTGGTATAAAGATGGACCAGTGTGGTATAAAGGTGGACCAGTGTGGTATAAAGATGGTCCAGTGTGGTATAAAGATGGTCCAGTGTGGTATAAAGATGTACCAGTGTGGTATAAAGATGGACCAGTGTGTTTATAAAGATGGTCCAGTGTGGTATAAAGGTGGACCAGTGTGGTATAAAGATGGTCCAGTGTGGTATAAAGATGGTCCAGTGTGGTATAAAGATGGTCCAGTGTGGTATAAAGATGTACCAGTGTGGTATAAAGGTGGACCAGTGTGGTATAAAGATGGTCCAGTGTGGTATAAAGATGTACCAGTGTGGTATAAAGATGGTCCAGTGTGTTATAAAGATGGTCCAGTGTGGTATAAAGATGGTCCAGTGTGGTATAAAGATGTACCAGTGTGGTATAAAGGTGGACCAGTGTGGTATAAAGATGGTCCAGTGTGGTATAAAGATGTACCAGTGTGGTATAAAGATGGTCCAGTGTGTTATAAAGATGTACCAGTGTGGTATAAAGATGGTCCAGTGTGGTATAAAGGTGGACCAGTGTGGTACAAAGGTGGTCCAGTGTGGTATAAAGGTGGACCAGTGTGGTACAAAGATGGTCCAGTGTGGTATAAAGGTGGACCAGTGTGGTACAAAGATGGTCCAGTGTGGTATAAAGATGGTCCAGTGTAGAGGGGCCAGCACAGGGTTGGGAGTGTGACTCACTTAACACACACACACACACAAACACACACACACAACACACACACACACACACACACACACACACACACACACACACACACACACACACACACAGCCACCAGCAGGGCAATGAGTAGAGACACAGCTGGGCAAACAGACAAATGTCTACCTTTGTCAGAGACTTTGATAAAAGGAAAGGATGAGTGTGTGTGTGTGTGTGTGTGTGTGTGTGTGTGTGTGTGTGTGTGTGTGTGTGTGTGTGTGTGTGTGTGTGTGTGTGTGTGTGTGTTTTGTGACTGGACAAATGTAAATGAAGATCTCACCAAGGAAACGACAGGCCTATCAGATGAGTTTTGTGCATGCAGGCATGTGTATGCGTCTCTGCGGTGTGTACTGTGTAACCCATGCATTACCCCCTCACCCAACCCACCACTAATCCCTCCGCTCACTCCCTCGCCTCCATTCACCCCGCTGATTTACCACTAATCACTCTCCGATCACTCTCACCCCCAACTAATCCTCACCGCACCACTCCCCCACTCCATCACTCCACTCACCATTATTCACCCCCACTTATCCCACTCACTCAACCCCACTCAGCCAATCACTGAATCTGTTGGGATTATTCTACTTCTTCCACACTGAATTAACTAAATTCCTTCAGATTAGCACTGAAACACCTAAACTCTACTGAAAATGTCCACTGAGATGCATTACAACATGACTACAGCAGTGTCCACTGCACAGTTAGTTTAGTGTTTTAGTAATAAAATAATGGAGCAGATGAACTCAATAAGGTTCATCACAGTAATGAAAACTCCAAATACCATAATGCACTGTAGGTCTGCAAGTCTCTAACATCTGATGATGAGGTGGGGGCTCAGGAAGATCTGATGGCTCAGGAAGAGTTGCAGCAAGATCGATGAAAAATCGACATTGGTGGTCAAACAAATAGATCTGTACTGTATGTACATTTCAGTAGTGGGTGATGTTTGACAAGGTCTCCATCAACCAGTTTCAGTATGGAATCAACACTGTTCTAAAACATCAGTAATCACTGGAATAAATCAGCCATTCAGACTCATTTAGAGTTGCACACTGGGCGGGTTGGGATGCAACCATCAAGCCTTCTCAATGTGTCGGCAAGCCATGAGCTTGATGGGTTCTCCTGGGTGAGGCATGCAAGGTTCCTGCGTGTGTGTCTGAGGAAACACCTCTTCAGCTCGAGGTACGGGAGAGAACTTAGGATTGAGTCTCCAGACAGAGTTAGCTAAACTGTCCTAACACCCACCACACACCTCACAAAACTCACACACATGCTTAGGACCAGCTGACACTTGGACCTGAGCTTGTGTTGAAAATGAGCAGCATGTGAAAGTTCAGCGCGTCTGCACGGACGGCTGTGGAGAACCCATCACCAGGGAAGATCTCCAATGCCTCCACGCTGCCTTCAAACACACAACCACACACCCCAACCACAAAGCCCCTCAGTTAAAAACTGAGTGTAGTTTGTGTGCTTTTGTGTGGGTTGTGTGTGTGTGTATATATATGAGAGAGAGAGAGAGAGAGAGAGAGAGAGGGGGAGAGAGAGAGAGAGAGGGAGAGAGAGAGAGAGAGAGAGAGAGAGAGAGAGAGAGAGAGAGAGAGAGAGAGGAGTGTTTGTGAAAGAGGCCCTCTGTGAAAGAAAAAAGGAAAACAAGTTCTGCCCTGATTGCAGGTCAGACCATAGAATACAAAAAATTACTAACAAGATAACACACACACACACACACACACACACACACACACACACACACACACACACACACACACACACACACACACACACACACACACACACACACACACACACAAGATCACACAAATGTAAGGCCATTCTCCCTTAGCTGTAGCCATCCACATCTTCAAAAACAAATTGGTGGCAGAGATTAGATCTGACGTGAGATCTGGTTTCCTCCATACCCACATATAAGTCCACACAGATAACAAACTCATATTTAGTTACGGAGAATGGAAACTGTCACTACAGGCTGGAAGATGGAAAGAACAAAAAACGATGTGTGTGTGTATGAGAGAGAGAGTGAGAGAGAGAGAGAGGAGAGAGAGAGAGAGAGAGAGTGAGAGAGAGAGAGAGAGAGAGAGAGAGAGAGAGTGTGTGTGTGACCCCACTGGGTAGACTTTGAGGCACCTTACCATTACCACAATCTGAGACAGCACAGAAGGATTTCAACCCCAGCAATCCAACAATATGCAGAAACCATTAGTAGCAGAGAGAGAGAGAGAAAGAGAGAGAGAGAGACAGAGAGAGAGAGAGAGAGACAGAGAGACTCAAACTCTTCTATCCAATATCAGACTTAATCGTGTACTTCTTTATCTCCCATTTGAAGCTCGTGTGCGCGCTGTAAACAAACACATTAACCCAGCAAGTCATTGACTTAGTTTCACCAACACACAAACGTCTCCCCAGCGCGTGTTGTTGTTCCAACCAAACGCGCGTGGAGCGGGACGCGTCTTCCGGTAACGTACCCACTCTGAACCCGTGTCCGGTCAGCGTGTCCGCGGACTGTCCGTTCTCGCCGATCAGCGTGGTGTTGTTGCCCTGCTCGCACGTGTCCCGACACTGTCCGCCCACGCACGTGCGCTTGCAGATGAGCGGGGCGATGACCACTCTGAAGCGCTCGCGGGTGGACACGCGCTCGGCGCACGGGGCCAGGCGCTGGAGCGCGAGCCAGACGAGCAGCACGCGGGAGAGCATCACCGAGGACATGCTGGCATCCTTCACCTGCGCGCGCGAGGACAGGACGCGCGTTCACGGGCGGCGCACTCCGTTCCAAGCTCGTGCGCGCTAGCGGCTCCGCAACACCCGAGCGCACGAGACGCTTCAACGAAAACGGCGAGGGGACAAAAAAACGTCCAACTTTCTCTCCTAGGACTCCGGGCTAGTGAGGAAAGTGCGCAGAAAGTTCCGCGCGCGTTGTTTCCATTCGTGGTTTATATAAAAAACAAAACATTTGGTCCATTACATAAACAGGAGACCGCAGGGGACAATGCACAGTGGGACATGTTAAAAGACAAAAACAGCGACGTAGCTGGTGGAATACCCAGCCGACTAAATCAGCGCTTTTCCTGAGCGGAACCGTCCTCTCTGTCCTGCTCGTGTGTGCGTGTCTGAGTTTGGGGAGGTTGGGGAGGAGGAGAGATGGAGCGCGAGCCAATCCTGTGCGGCGCGAGCGGGCGCCTCGCCAGGGCAGCGCGAGCGCCGAGCGGAGAGAGAGAGTGCTCTCGTTGTTGCCTCCGCACCTCGCCAGCTCTCCCTCCCCCTCGTCCCCTCCAGCGCCTCATCTCGCTCCCGATAACGGCGTCGTGCCCAGCTGCGCGAGCTCTACTGCAGCCCTGCGTTCGTAAACACGCACGCACGCGCGCACGCACGCACAGCGGTCACGCCTCTAAAGCTCTCTCTCTCCCACGTGTGGTGCAGACTGGCTCGTGCGTGCAAGTTCCAATCGGACCGCGCAAGTTTCCAACTTGACGCCCTTCACATGTGGCATTAAAATTACTAGCTGCTCATCCAACCAGTCGAGAGGGCAACGGTGACGCACGTGATGGTGTCTTCACGCGCTGCAGGCAGTTTCCAAAATATACATCTCACCTTTAGTTTTACTGTTCGGTGTCTAGAGGGGTTTCCCGTCCCAGACTATTTGGCTATCAGCACAAATAACTTCTTTTCCCAAAACCTTCCATCAACGGTCTTAAAGTAATACTAGACCGTTTATTTTCAAAGACTTTTAAGTGATGAATACTTTAGCTAGACACCGAACCCAAATGTGATGTAACAGTGTCCAGTCGTATTGTTCATTACTGAACAATGAAATTAACATAATGAAGTGCGTGTGTGTGTGAGAGAGAGAGAGAGGGAGAGAGAGAGAGAGAGAGACAGAGAGAGAGAGCAGGAGATATGGATAAGAAAGGGAGAGTGTATCTGCAGAGAAATACAGAGAGAAATGCAGTGAGAGAGAAAGCTAGTTGAGTCACTTCCTTAGAGAAAAGTGAGAATGTTTGTCTTCAGTCGCTACGGAAATGACTGCATATGTCTGGAGAGATTCACACACACACACACACACACACACACACTTACACTTAAACACACACGCACTAGAGAGTTTGCTTATTTGGGAGGGAGGGGGCACATTGTCCCATATCTCTCGACCAGCTGAGGTCGCCCCACACATAAGCGGAGGACATCCACACACACACACACACACACACACACACACACTGTATCCTGCTCGCCTGATAGGAGTGGAACTCTCCATTTCAATTAATACATGTGAAAGTAAATATGATGGTCTGTCTGACATCAGTCTCGTGTGTTTAATAGACCTCCACCTCTTCCATTCAAAATGAAAATCAAATGAACGGACAACAATAAAACACATATTTGATCGCTCAGTAAAGGACGAGGGCCTTGTACAATATTTATCACTCCATTAAAACCTACATCCTGTTTTCAGATCTGAAGTTTACCATACAAATGCCAAAAATTCAGACCTAGGCCTATGTCCTGTTGACATGAACATTTTACAACTAAACACGTTTGCTACCATCTATAGGACCTCTATACGTTTTTGGTCATTTGCTGTACATTCTTGAACCTTGTGTTTATTTCGGTAACTGAAGTGTAGCGCTGGGTTTGACATAAGCAGTGAGTAGAGTGTCTGTGGAGACGGGGAACTGTTTAGACTTGGAGCGCAGGAGAAACGCAGAGGTTGTGATATTTCTGACCTCCAGACAGTGGAACCACACCACACGTTTTCTTATACAGAAAAAAAAAACTGCCATGAAATTTCAAAACAAGCTTCACAATTTAAGCTGATATTTAACGCGTCACTAGTGTGATGATTCAGAATATGTGAGTCATCTGATGAGCAGTTAATTGACATATCATGCAGCCTTTCAGTGCTCAGGCAGAGGTGATGGAGATTCAGCATTTTTTGTGTCACCACAGCTACAAAATCCATCATAATTATGGCTCTCACGATGGGACAAACTTGTGCGCAGTAGGACTATGACCATAGACGTCGGAGTCATAAAGAGCAAACCACAATTTGGTCAGTCGCACATGAAAAGTGACAGTCTGTGGTCTGGCCGTGACACCTGTCCCCATGCAGACTGACTCACAGAGGTTCAGACCACGTCCTAACCCACAATCTCTGCTGGAACTGCCTCGCGAGTGACACTGAGGTTACAAACAGCGCGTGTGGGGAGTAAAGAAACTTTAAAAAGTGTTTTAAACCACCTGACCCAGCCTCACACTACAGCAAACTGGAGCAGTCATACGACAAGCGCCGATCTGAACACGCCACCGTCACTCGGCTCACAGAAGAGCAGCCGTATTAACACTCTTCAACATCCATTTGTTTAGCGTTAATGAATGTGGATCACACATCGGCCACATCAGTTTTGACTTTTTGAGAAACCAGTTTAACAAAAAAGTAAAATTCAACAAAAAATATCAGCATTTGTACTTTTTAAAATGTGTTTTTTAAGACTTTCCTCTACAATGTCAAAAATATACACTGAGAATCGTGTGTGTGTGTGGCATTTATATACATTTATATATCCACTGGGACCACTTTCCATGATTTTGGTTTCTTCAAAATAAGAGTCATGTGGTAGTTTCCTTTGAAATCATCTACTGTGAGTCAGACTCTTACCCAGAACACCACTCACAGCAGCACTAGTGTCTACCCGTCTCACAGTGGCATGGGTGTGCCACATCCCTCCATTATTCTGTGGCTGTGGTCAGCGTTGGAGGAAAGAAGGAACTATGATTTCTCTATTTCTCTATTTCTCCATCTCTAGTGGAGATGGAGAGATAGGCGTGTATACATATTAAAAACAAAACAACGTATAGTTCAATTATGATTTCTTTGCTGTCTGTGCTCTATAGAGCATGGGGAAGCTATGCTAACCTATGGAATTCCTGGAACAAAAAGGGAGGCGGGGCTTAGGTTAGATATGTTCCCATTATTGGCCTCATCAGATTTTCCAAATAAAGGTGATGTTGCCACGCTTCGCTACACCTGTAGGTTTGTTTCAGATCTACTGGTGTCTCCACGGCAACATGAAGGAGACCAAAGAGCAACATGAAGCCGAGAGCATCAAGATTACGAATGTAACACGACGACACTGATCACGAGGCAAACACTACAAACATCAATAAGAACTGCATGCTTATGTTTAATAAGTAAAAATAATCAAGTAGCTTGGGTACATAGGAATTACAGAGGAGAACACCAGAGTTCTGATGGCTGAAGCTCAGAGGAGCTTCATCTCTACGGGCTCTCCAGGCCTTACCATCCTCTTCCTCCTACAGACGCCCCAAAGAGTTCAGGATGTTCATCTAAAAACACTTTTATTTACTAGACTTAATGAACATTGTGAATGAGATATAGCTAAACATTATGAAAGAGTTACTGAAACGTTTGGAAAACGTAATAAAACACCGATTACTGTTTCTCACCCTGGGTATGTTTGGGTCCACTAGCCACTATGTAATATACACAAGGAACAGCTCAACATGAAGACATGAAGAACGACACAAAAGAAAAAGCACAAAACTTCTCACAAAGGCATCTCAAACTCCGGCGGAGAGTCTTTACCACGTCTTCTCTGACCACAGGACCGGGGCAAAGAGGTAAAATAGTCAGTAATTACATTAATGATAATGAATGAACCATACGTTGGTTTTAACAAGTAAAAAAAAAAAAAAAAAAAAGAGTCTTGCTTAAACATGTACACAACCCGCAGTCCCTCCGTTTGATCAGAAGAGGGCAGTGTTCATTTTCTCAATGCATCTCGTACTTTAGGATATTTTCATTGAGCACCAAAGCTGTGAACTGATTGCTTTTCAAAGTGACCACACCAAGAGAATTTGCTACATTTCTCCAGACAAGCTGTGGGGAAAAATTTAAATACAGCCAGGACCAAAATGACTGAGTTGGCCCACCCAAATGGTCCTGCCATTTCCAACACTGGTTGGACTATACTGGGTAGGTTAAATACCAGTAACAAAGGCCAAAAATATGTGAAAATGGCAAATTTCACACATTTTGCATACATATACATGAGTTATAATCCAAATGTCACTTCTTAGGCGTCAGTAAAGTGTAGGCCTAACTGCATGTAAAATATCAGCTCTGCTTTCTGACTTCTGATTGGCTTAAAAGTACCTTGTAATTTACCAGCTTTGAAAAGCTTGTGCGTGCATGCGGAAGCCGGTGTGAGACAGAGAGAAACCCCCTTTGGTCATGTGTCCCTACCCCTGCACAAACACCTATGTTACATTATCACGCCCTGCCACAAACAACCGTCCACAAAACCCAACCCACCGGGCATCAGTCCGCTCACGGGCGCCGATACTCGGGTCGGCTGGCCGAGCGATTCGCCCGGGTCGGTTCTGGGCGGGGCCGGGGTCCGTGCGGGGCGGAGCTAGACATGCAAACGCGACGTTTGTCCACAGAACCTGCTGCTTCTGCACCGGCAAATTGGTGCACAAGCGCTCGACAGGTCGTTACCCTGGAAACACGCAGCCGACGTATCGTCTGCATTCCTCAGACCGAAGGAATCTGGTTTTCCCAGATGCTCAACGTTAAACATCTGAAACGAGCCCGGATGGCAAAACGTTGACCAATAACTTTTGACACTATTTATTCACACACACACATACCAAAAAAAAAAATACTACCACTACTACAACTAGCCTCTGTATGTTTTAGGCCTATTTTAAAAGCTTTAAGTGACTCTCCGTTCTGACGCGGCCGCGTGCTAGACGCAGTCGACCGGGGCATCGCCTTCCTCACGCTCTTCCTCGCCCCACATGCCGAAGCGCATCTCCTCCTCGTCCACGGAAGCCGGGAGGTGGGCGTTGGCCGCGCCGGCCCCTCCTCCTCCCCCACCACCGCCCCCTCCCCCCCCTCCTCCTCCGTCCTCGTCGAGCCCACCCACGCCCAGCCTCTCCTGGGCCTCCTCCAGGCCCGGCTCCCCCTGGTGGGCGCGCAGGTGCTTGCGCAGGCCGGCGGCGTCCTTGAAGGCGCGCTGGCAGAGCGGGCAGCGGCAGGGCCTCTCGCCCGTGTGGATGCGCTGGTGGTGTTTGAGGTGCTGCAGGCGGCTGAGGCGTTTGCCGCACACCCCGCAGGCGTAGGGCTTCTCGCCCGTGTGCGTGCGCCGGTGCTTGCGCAGGCCGTCCAGGTGGCGGAAGCGCGTGCCGCACTCGGAGCAGGCGTAGGGCTTCTCGCCCGTGTGGATGCGCAGGTGGGTCTTCAGCGCGCCCGACTCGCGGAAGCGCCGGCCGCACACGGCGCACGGGTACGGCTTCTCGCCCGTGTGGATGCGCAGGTGCTTCTTCAGGCTGGAGATCAGGCGGAACGTTTTGCCGCACTCCATGCACAGGTGCGGACGCTCGCCGGGCGCCTCACCCATGAGCTCCGAGACCGCCCGCCGACGACGGTCCGGGGACTGCGCCTCGGCGCCCGGGCTCCGGACGCCTCCCGCGCCCACCGCGGGCACCTCCCTCCGGACGGGGCGCAGGCCGGACGGGCCCTGCGGGGGCGGGCTGCCGGAGGAGGGGCCGTTGTGAGAGCCGGAGGGGGCCGTGGGCGTCGGCTTCTGAGCGTGGCTGTGGGGGCGGGAGCCGCCCTCCTCTTCCACCACGTGGATGTAACCCAGGTCACACACGCTCTGGGCAGAAGGCTCGCCGTCAGGGTGGCCGCCCGCCCCCCGCACACACACGGGGCCGCTCACCGGGGCGTGCTCCTCCTTCACTGGGTACGGAGAGTGTGAGGTGGGGTGAGAGAGTCGTCTGTCAGTCAAACCACCTAGAAACACAGAGGAGGTGTCAAATCACATGCGTGTCCCTGCAGGAACCTAAAGATCTGGGCTTCTCTGGACACTAAATCCAGTCCACAACTAATGGAGATCTTACAATGAAAATGTACAACATGAGATGAGATTCAATTTATTGTCATTGCACATGTACGAGTACAGGCAATGAAATGTGGTCTAGCATCTGACCAGAGGAGCAATAAGCAGTGGGTAGAATGTACTATAAATATTATAAACAATATATACTGATGGGATATGCCAAGAGAGGTGAGTACATAAGGTTCCTACATCTAACCGTTTACATTATTATGATATGATCATTTTTTTCTGGACCGGGCTGAACACCTCACATGACCTCAGCTGCCACTTGTAGCATGTTTAGTCATGTTTACTCAGACATTTGTCTTGTGTAATGAAGTGAAGGTGCCATCCTGTTTCAGACTCCCGGTAAACACAGTCGGCAACACAAGGTTGTGAGTTGCTTCTTTTTCTTTTTTATCTCAGTATAACGCGATTCAGCCCATAACGATCATGTTGTAACACCCCCTCCCCTCAAAAGTAACCACTTAAACATACTAAACCTCCGGGTAAAATAGCAAAAACGTTGCAGCGTACGTGTTATAATTCATTGTCTGTGTTCTATGGAATCCGTACAAAGAGAATGTTTTATATTTCAGATATTTCAAAGAGGCTCAAATCGGATTACAGAAGTAGGCTATTTGGTGCGGGGCATAAAAAGGGCTGTTTAGCCAGTCTGTCTCAAACAGGGTGTACAAAGAGATTTTGTAAATAAATAATTTTTTTTAATATTGCGATTATTTTTCCAGGAATTTTAAGCCTCGGAATGTGCGTGTCTCTTCAGATTTCCGATAAATTATGTGTGTTATCACACATTGAATTTTTCACTGGGTAACTCTCCTATTCTGGGTTACACCTCATACTGTTGCCTTACTTGCTAACCATGCTCATGCTCATCCTCAGATGTGGGCTGGACGTGGCGACACACCACTGTCAACTCAACACTGTCAACCCAACACTGACACCCGCTCACATGCCACTACCATGTCGATGTCACCGCTGTGGCGAGAATAAACCTGCCACCCAAATAACAGCCACTCGGCCGTGGTCTGGTGGTCAGTCTGAAACAGGTAGAGGGTGTCTGACAATTTACGCGTGCCAACAGATGTCGCAGACTGTAGGGGCAATCAGACCTACAACTACAATCCAGACCTGGTGCTTGCTATAATAACTCCACTAATGCAAACTCAGCTCACGACACACTACGACGCGCAAATAAATATCAGTTCAAGCCATCTCACCCGTCCTGTTGACGTCGTGGCAGATGTGCACGGGCAGAGGGTCGTAGTAGCTGTTGGTCACGGTCCCGTCCGCCTGTATGGACAGGTGGCAGCTCTTGAACTCGTCCCTGGAGTCGAACCCGTGGATGGCATCGCCCAGCGCGCCGCTCAGCTCGGCCTCCCCGCCGGAGAAGCACCGAGGGTCGGCGTCGGCGGCGGTGCGGTGCGTTAACCGGGCGGGGTTCATGGGGCCGCTCTGGGGCCCCGGGTACCCGTGGTGGCCCGGGATGGTGGGGGGCCCCCCGAAGGGCCCCTGCAGCTGGTCGATCAGCTTCTGCGCGCTGCACAGACACTCCTGCAGCGTCTTCAGCTCCCTCTCCGACACCTCCAGCCGCACCTTCAGCTTCTCATTCTCCTGCTCCTTGCACGCCAGCTCGCCCTGCGTCTCGTTGATCACCGACACGATCTCGCCCAGCAGCGTGTCCACGGCGGCCGACAGCGTGGAGCGGATGGTGGGACCCAGGCGGGAGCGCAGCGAGGTGATGGAGACGTGCCGGTCCCGCCCGCCGTGCTGCCCCAGATCCCCTCTCTCGCCCTTCACACCTTTACTCGGGGGGTTGATGATGCTCTGCTTGCGGTGCGAGCCCGCGGCGGTACCGGACGGGTGGACCCGACCCGCCACACTCTCCCCCGCGCCGCTGCGCTTCATGGCGGATTCTCCCTCCACGGCCAACCGCTCCGCTCGGGGTTTGTTTATGTGTTTATTTTATCGCAGGTGTGAAAAACAAGCACCGAGCCGTGGCGGAGGTACCGGAGATCCTACCGGAGGCAGAAAAAACGAACATTAGACCCACAATAACACAATAACACAGTAACACTGTAACACAGTAACACTGTAACACTGTAACGCACTAACGGGTCTGACGCGCCGGACGGAGACGCAGTGGTTCTTCCACAATAAAACGGAGGAGGCCCGTTCTGACTTCTGATTGGTCCGGACTCTCGTCGCGGGGTGATGACGTACGCAGCGTGACCGCGGGCCGTTTTTTTTTATTTTTTTATAGCGAAACTGCTCAAACCAGCCTTGTGTGTTTACATTCAGTTTGGCACATTCACGCAGCCTTTTTTTTTCTTTTTTTTTAAATTAACAAATAAAGACATTCATTCAACGTAGAAAAACGTTCACAATTTTTGCTTTAAGTCAGGTAAAATTATGTACTTAGTTTGTTAGTCTTAGTAAGTTTCTTTCGTTATTTAGTGGGAAACCTAAGATTTTAGATCACAATCAGAATGTCACTGTACATCGATATAAACTCTTTAAAGTACATTGAATGCTTTAAAGTACATTTAATATTCATCTCTCTCTACCAACCTTTGGAAGAAGCGTTTTACCTGCACAGATGAAGGGCCTCCGTACAAAATATCCAGTTGTTCTGAAAAGCCTGTGCTCCCCTAAAAATCTAATTTTTAATGTATAGGTTACTTACGCTTAAAATAGTAATTATATGAATACATTTTACTCAAAGAGCACATCTCAATGTGTTAGAAATTCGGCCTTCAGGAATCAGGTTCAGATTCAGGAGTCAGGAGACTGGATGGCTTCAGTGTTGGCAAGTTTATTGACGCACAGAGTATATCAGGTTGATCTCAACCTGTTCCAGTGTAGGCTATTTTGAGAGGAATAAGGAGGAAGATGAGGAGTTTAAGGGGGGGTAAGTGGGGGATGAAGGTGAGGGCACCTGAGGAATCAACATGGGTGGGGTGGGTGGGGGGGGGGGGGTTGATAGTCGTCACCTTAGGGTTGAGACTTCAAAGGATCATACAAACAAAGGAGGGAGGTGTTGACCATGCACAGTTTGGGCAACCATCCATACTTCTCAGGGATTTGATGGTTGCCACATTAGGGGGTTGATTAAGTTATCTAGACAGACTGGAGACGAAGACTTATCTCTATAGAGACAAGGGGGTAAGATGTGGAAAAAAAGCACATTTTCTCTCACACGGTACTATAACGAAACACTAAGAAAATATTAGGAGTACAAACCATGTTGAAAAACCCTGAGTTAATAAATGAGTTTTTACTTTTTTTTAACAAGCTCAGAGGTGCAGAGATGATGACAAGACAAAGACTCAAAGCTGTGTTTCCAGCGGTAGAGAGTA
This sequence comes from Brachyhypopomus gauderio, assembly GCF_052324685.1. Lineage (NCBI taxonomy): Eukaryota > Metazoa > Chordata > Actinopteri > Gymnotiformes > Hypopomidae > Brachyhypopomus > Brachyhypopomus gauderio. The sequence goes on along the minus strand of NW_027506919.1, from coordinate 779,025 downwards.
TGAGAGATGACAAGTAGGTCTACAGTCACAGATGTGCGTGAACTACTGGTGAATAGAGGACTAGAAGATCTCCACGGTAGGAAGAGTTGAGTCCATGTCTGAATTTGAACATCTTGAACATCTCTGGCATAAACATCCTCTGATCTAGAGTAGTGGCACAGAACCAGTTCCGCATGGTGCAATTATAAAGATTATCCACAGTATTTTGAGCACATGGATTGTATCAAAGACCAAATTCAGTTTAGAGGTAGGATTTCCAGTGCTGATACCTTCAAAATTGTAAAGGGTATTTTCCTTTTGGCAAATCAATTAACATGAAACAGGACATTTGTAATTTGTTAATGTATTTATTTATTCTGACAGATGCAGCCGATCAGTTGCTTCACAAGCTCAGTCAATAGACCTTTGGACTGTCTCTCATGGGTATGCCAAGGCCATAAGAGTCATGAGTCACATGATCCCACATCATGTTTTTATGTGGAAATCATAAAGCCTTGTCCCACTTCTGATCCACCTGCACTTCTTTCTCTGGTTCTTCCTGCTTTACCAGTGCACCTTCCTCTTCACATCCTCCTTCTTCCTCATCATCTTCCTCCTGCCTCCCCTCTTCTTCCTCTCCAGACTCTTCCTCATCATCTTCCTCCTGCCTCCCCTCCTCTTCCTCCTGCCATGCATTCTCTTCGTCCTCAGACTCTTCCTCGTGCCATTCCTCGTCTTCCTCCTCAGACTCTGAGAGCTGCACCTTCCTCTTCCTCTTTCCTCTTCTCATCATCTGTCTCTTTCTCACTGTGTCATTAGTGTGAGTCTTTAGATGAGCCTTCATGCTGGCTTTGGTCCTGAAGGTGACCTCACACACAGGGCAAGGGAACGGCTTTATGTCCGTGTGTGTGAGCCGATGCTTGGTCATATAAGCCAGCGCCTTAAATCGGGCCTTGCAGTCCGGGCACTCGAACGGCCTCTCTGAGGTGTGCACAGTCATGTGGATCTTCAGATTTGCTTTGATTCTAAAGCCTTTGCCACACAGTTCACAGAAATGTTTGATCGAGTCCTCCGTGTGTATCTTCTGGTGATTCCTGAGGTGAAATTTAGACTTGAAAACTTTTCCACACTCCGTGCATGAGGTGGGAGGTTCATGGTTATATCGGTGGTATATAAGCTTGCGGCTTGTGGTAAACGTCATCCCACAATCTTGGCATTTGTGTGAAGTCTTTTGTAGTCGATTCACATGTGAGGAAATATGGAAATATAAACGTGAATCACTGGAAAAAGCAACAGAACACTGGCAGCACTTCCAGTTTCTCGTTAATTTGTTTTTACACTTTGAGCGCCTTGGGAGTGTGTGCTGGCAGCCCTCCTCATAATGGGACTTTAAGAGTGTCTGGCAGAGCTGGCAGTATAGACAGAAAATTTTCTTTGGCGACACCAACAGTTTGCTTCCTCGCAGTGGAGGACTGTCCGGACACCCACCAGCACCAGAACCAGAACCAGCACCAGCACCAGTACCAGAACCACCACCACCACCACCAGAACCACCACCACCACCAGAACCAGCACCAGAACCACCACCACCACCACCAGAACCACCACCACCACCACCAGAACCACCACCACCACCAGAACCACCAACAGCACCAGAACCACCACCACCACCACCACCACCACCAGAACCACCACCACCACCACCACCACCCTGCTCTGGATGGGTTCCACTCAGTCCTTCAAGGGCAGGTGCTGGAGAAGCGGCATGCTGTGTGGGTCTCCTCGTCCTGTGCACTTCCGAGAACATCGTTTGAGGTGTACCAACATTCTGAGGAATTTGGCGTTCATGTTTGAAGGTCTCTTGTTGTAAAATGGTGTCTGACCTCGCGGAAGAGCCTGGTAAATGATGCTGAAAGTGACCTTGCCCAAGTGTGGACTGGCCGCCAGACATGTTTGGTGTTATACTGACTTGTGCTGACTGCAGTGTGTGCAGTGAAGAGTCTCCACCTCGTGGTGGCAAATGGAAGCGCATGTCAGGTGTGTCACAACAAGCCGTCACTGATTCAGTAACAACAAAAACGTTAGCAGGAGTGCTGGGCTGTTCTTCAAAATTTAAATATTGTGGTTTCATCCTTCTTAATCTGGTTTGTCTATCTTTATCTTTAATTGAATGATAATGGGCCCAAATAGGATCTTCATATTTTACAACACTCTGTCCCACCACTGTAACACATTGTGGCTGAGGAGCAGCACCCCCTGTCAAATCAGATGGTACATTCCAATTATAAACTTGTGCAGCTTCTCTGTAATTTAGAGCATTACCCATCTGACATGCTGCAGGTTTCGTTTTAGTCCATTGAGGTTCAAATTTAATCCCAGAGGCACCAGTGTCCCACTCTTTATCTTTAATTGAATGATAATGGGCCCAAATAGGATCTTCATCTTTTACAACACTCTGTTTCACCACTCTAACACTTTGTGGCTGAGGAGCAGCTCCCCCTGTCAAATCAGATGGTACATTCCAATTATAAACACCTGTAGCATCTCTGTAGGCTACAGCATTACCCATCTGACATGCTGCAGGTTCAGCTTTAATCCAGCAGTGTTCTGATTTAATCCCAGAGGCATCAGTGTCCCACTCGTTTTGTGAGGACAGGTAACATGCCCAGATTGGATCTTCATCGTTTTCATTTTTGACCACATGATCAGCTTTGATCTTCATCTGTTCCATGTCTGGAGTCTTCGTCGTCCTGCTTCTGGCTGTTTTCCAGTGAGGAGCTTTTCCTGTGAGTGTCCTCCACCCTGTGGTTATTGTCTCTCTCTGTACACTGAGGAAATATGGGTGATGGTTCCACTGTAGGTTGAGGTGATCGTCAGGTCTTCAGGTTTGGTGGACACACAGACAGGGCTCAGCCTGCACGGTTCTTCAGATGCTCATCCACTGCTCAGGTCACATGGGGCTCTTCTACAAAACACAACCAACAATCAATACTCTACCAGCAGCTAATGTTAGAATTTCCATATAAGTATTAATTTCTAACACGAACAAATGGTCACAGTTGAGTGGGCATTACATAATTAGACAAAAACTTCTACATTTTGACAATGTCATATATTAGTATAGGTCCCCTCATGTCAAAGTGACAGGTTGACCTCTAGTTGACCCCGCCCCCCCACATCACCCCACCATGTGACGTCATCACATCAATCAATGTCAAGACGATCAAAGTGTAAAGTAATGCTTTGATATTTTGTTTTGATAAGCTTAATTAAAACATTATTTTGATCTTCTTTGATGTCGACTCTCCGGAGCTGTGTAACCCTAGCCACCTGCGACACACACACACAAACAAACACGCACACACACACACACACACACACACACACACACACACACACACACACACACACACACACACACACACACACACACACACACACAAACCCCTAGTCCACACAGAACAACGCTAAAGACAGAGGGTCTCAGGCACACACACACACACACACACACATACTGATGTGCTCGCACATGACCTTGACTAGCGCTGTAGGGAAACCGTTATCTGCACACACGCACACACACACACACACACACACACACACACACACACACACACACACACACACACACACACACACACACACACACACACACACACACACACACACACGCCCTAGTCACACACACACACACATACACACACATCCCTAGTAACACAGGGATGTCCGGGGTGCGTGTCTAGCGCGCGAGCATTTAAAGAGAGAGAGAGGGGGAACGTTTCCTTGAGGAGTCACCATGCAGTCTAAGGTGGTATTGTCCATACAAACCATTTTTTTCCTGAGTGAGGCCCCATACTGACTTGAAGTAACTCTGAGGGTCCTCAGCACGCTGAGTTGACCTCGTCACCTTTCCCTCAATGAATTAACTCAGGTCTTCCCACACACACACACATACACACACACACACACACACACACACACACATACCGATGCACTCGCACATGACCTTGACTCACGCTAGACACGCACCCCGGATTGGTGTGTTGAGAATGCCTCCTCATTGGTTCATCAGAGTTTTGTTTGAAGTTACTCAAAGTAAGCATATTTGTGTGCGCATGCGCGGTTCTGTGTTACTAGGGATGTGTGTATGTGTGTGTGTGTGTGACTAGGGCGCGTGTGTGTGTGTGCGTGTGTGCAGATAACGGTTTCCCTACAGCGCTAGTCAAGGTCATGTGCGAGCACATCAGTATGTGTGTGTGTGTGTGCCTGACACCCTCTGTCTTTAGCGTTGTTCTGTGTGGACTAGGGGTTTGTGTGTGTGTGTGTGTGTGTGTGTGTGTGTGTGTGTGTGTGTGTGTGTGTGTGTGTGTGTGTGTGTGTGTGTGTGTGTGTGTGCGTGTTTGTTTGTGTGTGTGTGTCGCAGGTGGCTAGGGTTACACAGCTCCGGAGAGTCGACATCAAAGAAGATCAAAATAATGTTTTAATTAAGCTTATCAAAACAAAATATCAAAGCATTGCTTTACACTTTGATCGTCTTGACATTGATTGATGTGATGACATCACATGGTGGGGTGATGTGGGGGGGGGGGGGGGGGTCAACTAGAGGTCAACCTGTCACTTTGACATGAGGGGACCTATACTAATATATAATGTCAAAAGATTTGTGAAGGAAATATTGATTATATTCATGTGTGATTCATGTTAATCATGTCCATGCAGACACTATAACACAGTCTGTGTGTAAAGTACTGCTTGCACTGCTTAGTAATTTACTGTAACCATATTGAAGATGTTTTTCTGTAGGACTGAAGTTTTGTGCAGAACCAGATAATATTGCTTATAATATAATTATAATAATATAATTATTAATATAATTATAATCAATAATATATATTGATAATATTGCTTATCCATTTCTATACACCCAAGGTTGAATCCCAGGGAAACTGATAACTGCTCCTGGGAAGCAGCATCCTTAGTTTTTTCTACACACACACTTTGACTATAAACATTCTGGACTGAGAGAGACAGTTCATAGTTACTGCATGAAGCGTAAGCTTCACATCATACTTTTATATTTTGTAACTCTCTTGCTATCAAATAAATACTGCTTAATATAATTATAAGACCTCGAATTCTGTGCCATCAATTCCACCACAGATTCTTTCCTAAAACACTCTGGGCAGGATATTCAATCTTTTATTTCAATCTGTCAGAGATGTCATGTTGACTGTGTCCTCCCTTTGTAGTGAGAAACTGGGAGTCCTTCATAGATGGATGATGTAGTAGATTAAAGACATTTCTGCTCAGCTAAACCATGTCAAACATTTGTTGTAATCCTACAGTGTTGTTGCTATCTGCTATCTACCTGTTGTATAATATCATCAAAGGCAAAGCTGCAAATAGTGAGAAAGCAATCTTGTAATATAACAAACAAATAATATAACAAACAAAACAAAAAAACAGTTACAATGTAACATCTAATACTTGTGTTCCAGTTGTTAATATGAATATGGATGAATATTAACCGTTTACTCGTTTAATCTTTAATCTACTTGTATGTCTAAATAGACTTCATAGGCTTCACTGATAACAGATATATGATGAGAATCAAAATAAATCAGGATGTGAAGTAATTAACACATTTTAACACTTTACACGTACTGTCAGCTCCACACCACACACTGCTGTGTGAATGACTCCGTCAGGGTGTTTACATACGGAGATTACTGTAGCGTATTTTATGCGAGAGTGAGATTACTGTCTGCGAGAGTGCGAACATAAGGTTAAATCGAGCAGGTCAGGCACACGGAGCACGGAGAATCAAGAAAACCCAGAAAAAATAGCAACAGCGAGAGAAAAGAAACAAAGCGCGGCACACCTGCGCGCGCTCCACCGTGTTCAGCGCGCGCGGCGGCACGCACGTGACCCTGATTTCCTCTGCGTGGAGTCTGCAGAGTTCTACTTACTGCAGTGATGATGTCCTGTGTTGTATTTAATCACTTTGACCTCGCGAAATAACAAAAGCAGTGCTAGCTAACAACACGAACGTGTTCGGATTCAGATAAATTACCAACCAAGCTAACAACATAGTTGTTTAGATTTGGCATACACTGTGACTTTCAACAATTATAAATCACCGCAAGACCTTCAAAGTTGTGGTAACTGCGTTTATATAACGAATGTAACGTGTATTGTTAATCACGTTTAGACTGCATGTAATCATCCACCCGGCGTTCATCTCTTGACTTATTTCATCTTGTAATTATGAAGCAGGCATAATGTGCTCCGTGTGGCCGTCGATCGCAGTCGGAGAAGGAGTGTGTGAAGTGTGAATCTGGCTGTGTTGTGTTGTTAAAATATATTAAACTTTCACGTCCTGATGTATTTTGATTCTCAGCGCATAGCTGTTATTAGGATCTTTTCAGTTAAATATTGACTACATCAGCTACTGGAACACAAACAGCTGTCAGTAAGGTTGTGGCTACAAAAGTTGTTTTATTCGTTTACTGTAATATTGTTTTATTTACATGGTTAGTTTCTCACTACTTGCAGCCTGAGTAGTACAGCAATAACACAAAGCCTGTGACCTCTGTCCGAAAGATGCTGTTTCTTTGGGAACACACACACACACACACACACACACACACACACGCACGCACACTCATTCACAAACACACGCACACAAACTCATTTACACACAAACTCATTCACACACACACACACACACACACACACCCTCTTTCTTTTTGATGTGATTCCATGATACCGTATCTACTGGTTGATTTCAACAAATATACTTTTGAAAACGTACTTATTTTTGCGGTGATAACTTAATGTGTGTATAATGTATATATCTGAACGCCTTTGCAGTATTAACTGACAAAGATCTCACTTCGGTCTTAGATTAGTTACCTCAGCACACCGGAGGTCCAAACCTGCTTCTTTGAAAGCTGGTGTTGAAACCGCTACAAACAGCATTGACCAGTCACTTTTTATTACAGTTATTTACTGAAACATTTCGTTTTTTTTCTCCTTCGCTTTTCAGCATTCAAACACACATTTTCACAAAAACCAGACAACGAAAGTGAAAAACAAAAAAAAAACATTCAGGACTTTAAAAAGTAGTTAGACTTTTTAAAGATGCAAAGTAAACGTGCTGTTTCTGTGCCCATTGCTCGACAAACAGCAGCAGATAAAAACGAGTCACACTGATCGCAGATGTCGTACGTTCATTGTGTTTCGTGTAAGGCGACTACGTGATATTACATTTTCTTTTAGTCTATGCGAAAAACAAACACTTACCACAGACAAGACTTAAAATCCGGCGGAGTAAACTAAAGTCCCGTTTACTCCAGCAGAGCCAGACTGAAGCTCCGCGGCCCGGTGATCTGTGCCGGGAGGGACGCGCGCGCCTTTTATGCGTCTAGGCACCATTAACACACGCAGGTGTTAACCCCACTCAACCTTTTCATTTGGACATAGGGGATTCAAACGAATACGCACGACTTCGACACAATGGTGGTACAATAATAATAAAAAAGACAGATAAAGGTGTGTTTACAGATTTGTTAACACGTGTAAACACACCTTTAAAATGTATAAAATGTGGTCACGAGCCTTCCAGACACGTGCTGGAGAGTCAGTGCCTCACCTGAACCCCGACACTGATCTACCGTAAATGGGACCTGTTATTCACTTCAAATGAGTCTGCTTTCTTATTTTTGTTGAGTATTATTTACTTTGTTGCTAGATTGTTTGAGAAATGGGGGATTAAAGATAAAGTGGGAGTGTGGGAACCACACCACTGACGTTTATGACATTGGGCAATACATATGAGTGTGTCTGCGTGTACTGGGACGTGAACCCTCGCCGTGGTGTTATTTACACCGAGTGCCACTATTATTCTCCTGGGTACCCAAACAGCTTGTAAAGTAATTGTATATCGTTTTGCGGTTTGATTACGAATCGTGTTTTCTTTTGTTATGAAATGACTGAATCGTTAAACAAAAGCCCCAGCGTCAGTCCTTGGGCTCCTAGATGTCTACTTACATGAGCCGGCTTCAAGTGGACACTGCCTTGTTAACCACGCGTCTTTGAGGACGAAACCCTTTGATGTTGTGTTATCCGCTTTGATGTCACATGACCAGAAGCTTTGTTTCTGAACTCACGGCCGGCCCTTCCATTAAGCAATATATGCAAATACTAGGGGCGCCGTCTGTCCGCGGCGCGTTTTTTCCACTTAATCAGCATTTAATTGTTTAATAATATTAGTCAAATGAATAATTATTATAATAATAACAACACACGACACCTATCACCTATGTGCCTCGAGTATTGTGCTGGCTGCATATTATCGCCCTATAAGCAAAGACTGGTCTCCAGTGTGAGTCTTTCCAGGCTTATGACAGGTTTGTACCGGACTGAAGAGACTTCATCTGGGTTTCTACACAAAACATCTGAGTTCGACTGAGTTCATCCTGCTCGTGGAGTAGGCCATCATACTCCATCATTTTTCTTTTACTTTACAGAGGACCTGCATAACAATTTTTTTTGGGGCACCCCTTTTTCATTATTAAATAACTGTTTTGTAGCAGGGTAATATTAGAACTGCATGGACATATACATACAATGTTTTGTGAACTGTAAGATGTATTCTCTCAGGTTGGTTATATACTGTGTACACTGTAAAATTTTTTACCCCATATATACTCAATAAAATTGTGGCAACAGACAAGCAATACTTTTGAGCAAATATTACTAGGCTTGGTATTGAGTGAAAAAAGTAAAAACAATATATGAATAATCAGTTTCAATCTACACAAATATTGAGTGGATTCAAAATGCAAACTAATAGTACTAATAAAATTAAGTCGACACTCGCATGCAGTACAGAACGAACAAACGAATGTCGCCAATAAAATCTACAGGAGAATGAATCAATGTCATTTTAAATCATATTTAAAATTTTTACCCCTCCACTTACTGTAGTGAATGTGGTATTTTGCTAAATGTATGACTACATTTATGGCATCAGAGAAATCCAAACTTAAGTTTTCTGCATAAAATGAAATCTACATCAAAAGAAGGAATGTTAAGTTTGACATTAGTCCAGTTTCTAATGAAAAAAAAAACAAATGCTCGTGGGATCCATCTTCTGATTTACAAAAGACACATGTATCAACATCAGATTTAAATGTTCTTTCAAGAAACATGGTTACAGGATATATCTTAGTTATTATTTTGAAAGTGTTCACTTTAGAATATACTGTATATCGGCCATTTGACAAATTTGGAATGAGCAAAAGCCATTGTGGTTTTATAATTTGTAAGAGGATGTTTCTTGACCCGTGGGAATCCTGCAAATCAAATAAAATCAAATCCAAATTTTATTTATATAGCGCTTTTTACAACAGTTGTTGTCACAAAGCAGCTTTACAAGTGCCGGGTCCTAGCCCCCAGTGAGCAAGCCAAAGGCGACAGTGGCAAGGAAAAACTCCCTAGTTTTTTGCATGAGGAAGAAACCTTGAGAGGAACCAAGACTCAGGGGGGGAACCCATCCTCCTCTGGCCGATCCCAGTCACCATGACAACAGTAATTAAAAGAGATAATTAAAAGAATAATAAAGAATAATATAAAAGAGATAAAGTGATGGGAATGATAAATAATTCTCATCTTTGTGAGTATTTATATGCATGTGTTCTCTATGTAATTCTTATTCTTAAGAGTCCTAGACTTCTTGATGGTCAGTAAATAGTAAAAGTAAATAATCCATTTCAGCCTCATCCAGCCATCACAGCTGATAAAACTCCAGATGTAAAAATTCAATCTCCAACACATTTCATATTTTCCTTATTTTTAATGTGTGGGGCAGCTGTGTGAGGTGACACATTCATTTCAATAAAAATGAAGGACGTAATGTCTGTAGATCACACACCACACACAACCTGACCAGGAAGGAAGCGTTACAAAAGAGGATTTACATTAAACCAGCTCAGCGCAGGTGTGGGCGGGTCTGTGGAGCTGTGTGGTCTCTGGTGGACATGGACTCACTCAGATATATCAGAGCTGGATCAGCTGTTTATCCAGGCTGGACACCCGTAATGTCAGTTACAAATCCTGCTAGTATAGTTCAGACTAGCTCATCAAACACCTACCAGCACACGTCCTCAACTGGAGGCAACTGGTCACTTGCTTTACAAGCTCACAGTCAAAAGTCCGTTGGACTGTCTGTGTTATGAGTCACATGATCCCAGACCAGCTGTTGTACACACACATGACCCCCATAAACAAAATGAGGAAATTTCCACTATGGTTCCATGCTGGTGACCTTTGACCCTCTTGTCCCACTTCTGTTCCACCTGCACTTTTTTCTGGTTCCTCCTGCTTTTCCTGTGCACTTCCTCTTCATATCATCATTCTTCCTCATCATCTTCCTCCTGCCTCCCCTCCTCTTCCTCTCCAGACTCTTCCTCATCATCTTCCTCTTGCTTCCCCTCCTCTTCCTCTTCAGAAGCTTCCTCATCATCTTCCTCCTGCCTCCCATCCTCTTCCTCATCATATTCCTCCTGCCATGCATTCTCTTCGTCCTCAGACTCTTCCTCTTGCCATTCCTCATCTTCCTCCTCAGACTCTGAGAGCTGCACCTTCCTCTTCCTCTTTCCTCTTCTCATCATCTGTCTCTTTCTCATTGTGTCATTAGTGTGAGTCTTTAGATGAGACTTCATGCTGGCTTTGGCCCTGAAGGTGACCTCACACACAGGGCAAGGGAACGGCTTTATGTCCGTGTGTGTGAGCCGATGCTTGGTCATATAAGCCAGCGCCTTAAATCGGGCTTTGCAGTCCGGGCACTCGAACGGCCTCTCCGAGGTGTGCACAGTCATGTGGATCTTCAGATTTGCTTTGAATCTAAAGCCTTTGCCACACAGTTCACAGAAATGTTTGATCGAGTCCTCTGTGTGTATCTTTTTGTGATTCCAGAGGTGAAATTTAGACTTAAACATTTTTCCACACTCCGTGCATGAGGTGGGGGGTTCATGGCTGCGTTTGTGGTATTCAAGCTTCTTTCTTGTGTTAAAAGTCAACCCACAATCTTTGCACTGGATCTTCACATGTCTGGAAATATGGAGACATAAACGTCCATGAGTGGAAAAAGCAACAGAACACCGGCAGCATTTCCAGTTTCTGGTCAAGGTCCTTTGCCTGTATGAAGCTCCCTTTGGGAGTTTGTGCTGGCAGCCCTCCTCATAATGGGACTTCAAGACTCTCTGGCAGAGCTGGCAGGATAGATAGAAGTTTTCATGTTGTGAAGTGGTGAGAGACCTTGACGAAGAGATCAAATGACCTTGTCCAAGCGTGGATGTTTGACCAGATTTATTAGGTGTCATAATCACTATTGCTGACAGGAGTGTGTGAAAAGAAGAGTGTGGTGGTGGTAGAAGGTAGTGCACGTCAGGTGTGTTACAAGCAGCCACCGATTCAGTAACAGTGGCGGATGTGCAGGGCTCTTCCTTAATATTTAGATGTTGTGGTTTTATCTCCCTTAATCTGGACTGGTTTTCTTTATTTTTATTTGAATGATAATGGGCCCAAATAGGATCTTCATCTTTTACAACACTCTGTTTCACCACTGTAACACTTTGTGGCTGAGGAGCAGCTCCCCCTGTCAAATCAGATGGTACATTCCAATTATAAACACCTGTAGCATCTCTGGAGGCTACAGCATTACCCATCTGACATGCTGCAGGTTCAGTTTTAATCCAGCAGGGTCCTGATTTAATCCCAGAGGCACTAGTGTCCCACTCTTTATCTTTAATTGAATGATAATGGGCCCAAATTGGATCTTCATCTTTTACAACACTCTGTTTCACCACTCTAACACTTTGTGGCTGAGGAGCAGCTCCCCCTGTCAAATCAGATGGTACATTCCAAGTAGAAACACCTGTAGCATCTCTGGAGGCTACAGCATTACCCATCTGACATGCTGCAGGTTCAGTTTTAATCCAGCAGTGTTCTGATTTAATCCCAGAGGCATCAGGGTCCCACTCGTTTTGTGAGGACAGGTAACATGCCCAGATTGGATCTTCATCGTTTTCAGTTTTGACCACATGATCAGCTTTGATCTTCATCTGTTCCATGTCTGGAGTCTTCGTTGTCCTGCTTCTGGCTGTTTTCCAGTGAGGAGCTTTTCCTGTGAGTGTCCTCCACCCTGTGGTTCTCGTCTCTCTCTGTACACTGAGGAAATATGGGTGATGGTTCCACTGTAGGTTGAGGTGATCGTCAGGTCTTCAGGTTTATAGGTCAGCAGAAGGTTTATTCATGTGTTATTTGTTATTCAAGAATGTTTAAGGGTATTTTTCATCTTCTTCACCATTCTAGGCAAACTAATGTAAAATGTGCTCATCACCAGCACATATCAGTTCACCTACAAACAAAAGCAAACAGTAGATGAATATAAATGAATATATGAATATATATTTATACAATTTATTAACACTATTGCATATTTATTGACACATGTACCATTAGAATCAAACTTTAGTTAGTGTCACTGTCCAGTATGGTACAGATTGTGCATTCATCCTCTGCATTGTCTAGAAAAC
>NW_027506919.1:405313-408444 GCF_052324685.1 Brachyhypopomus gauderio | reverse complement strand
CTTCAGTTTTTCAGTCTAGGGCTGTTTGATACATCAAAAAGATACATCTCATATTTTAAATTCATGAATGATTTGCAATTACAATTTTTACATAATGAAAGTACAGATTTTAGATGAGCAAAAATCCTAATTTCTACATTCTATAGCAGGCAAGTGAACATTTTTATATATATATATATATATATATATATATATATATATATATATATATATATATATATATATATATACACATTTTTCATACATGTTAAAACATTCATTTGAATTAAACTAAAAATCACACAGCACTGTGTCAGTCAGGATAAAGAAACTAAATCTTGGACCAGGACTGAGGAGAACTCTCACACTGACACCGACACCGCGCTCACACACCGACACCGCGCTCACACACCGACACCGCGCTCACACAGACACAGACACACCGCTCACACAGACACAGACACACCGCTCACACACAGACACACCGCTCACACACAGACACACCGCTCACACACCGACACCGCTCTCACACCGACACCACGCTCACACCGACACCACGCTCACACCGACACCACGCTCACACCGACACCGACACCACGCTCACACAGACACCGACACCACGCTCACACAGACACCGACACCACGCTCACACAGACACCGACACCACGCTCACACACCGACACACCGCTCACACACCGACACACCGCTCACACACCGACACACCGCTCACACACCGATACCACGCTCACAGACACCGACCCCACGCTCACACAGACACCGCTCACAGACACCGACCCCACGCTCACACAGACACCGCTCACACACAGACACCGCTCTCACACAGACACCGCGCTCACACAGACACCGCGCTCACACAGACACCGCGCTCACACCGACACCGCGCTCACACCGACACCGCGCTCACACCGACACCGCGCTCACACCGACACCGCGCTCACACCGACACCGCTCACACACCGACACCGCTCACACACCGACACCGCTCACACACCGACACCGCTCTCACACAGACACCGCTCTCACACAGACACCGCTCACACACCGACACCGCTCACACACCGACACCGCTCACACACCGACACCGCTCACACACCGACACCACGCTCACACACCGACACCACGCTCACACACCGACACAGACACGGTCAGGCGTGACGCAGGAGGACGGGAGTGACGCCAGAGGACGGGAGTGACGCAGGAGGACGGGAGTGACGAAGGAGGACGGGAGTGACGCAGGAGGGCGCGTGTGACGCAGGAGGGCGCGTGTGACGCAGGAGGGCGCGTGTGACGCAGGAGGACGGGAGTGACGCAGGAGGACGGGAGTGACGCAGGAGGGCGCGTGTGACGCAGGAGGGCGCGTGTGACGCAGGAGGGCGCGTGTGGACGCAGGAGGACGGGAGTGCCGTAGGAGGACGCTTGTGACGGAGACCTCAGCCTCAGCCTCAGGAAGAATACACCACTATAACGATATCTGGCTATGAGGGACATGTGCCATTGTGAATGGTGCCACCCTGACAGTCTCTGTACTGACTGTAGCCCACAAGGAATCACACACCTGGAGACTGTAAGTGGATGTGAATGCATCACTGTGTGTGTGTGTGTGTGTGTGTGTGTGTGTGTGTGTGTGTGTGTGTGTGTGTGTGTGTATTCATCACTGATCTAGATGTGATGAAAGCGGATTGGTATTTTGTTGTTATGAGCACTTGGCTGAATCATCGATCTATAAACTCCTGGAGCACGCAGCACTGCCTCCACACACACACACACGCAGCACTGCCTCCACACACACACACACGCAGCACTGCCTCCACACACACACACACGCAGCACTGCCTCCACACACACACACACACACGCAGCACTGCCTCCACACACACACACACACACGCAGCACTGCCTCCGGGCCTGTGAGTGTGTGAGAGTGAACCAGCGTAGCTCCTCCACACACACACGCCGCATCACGCCAGCGCGGGGAGTCCCGTCTCCGCACCACCCCGGCCGCACGCCAGGGCTTCAGCAGAACCAGAGGATCTCCAGGCTGAGCTGGACCAGCACTGATGATGCTTCATCAGCCGAGTAGCGTCACTGACCAATGACACGGCGTAATGTCATCAACATCTGTTTTAAGCACGCAGTGGACCCCATGCACACTGTCAGCACCGGAGCGTGTGTGTGTGTGTGTTCAGCCTGCAGACGTGCCACACACCTGCTGCCGTTCACACCCCCTCTCCCTTGACAACCGTTTCCGACCACAAACCACGGTGGAGGCGACGACCTCGGATGTGGCTTCGCTGCGCCACACACACACACACACACACACACACACCACACACCACACACACACACACACACACCATCCCCAACAACACCACTCCTACAGCAGGAACCCAGCAATGCTCAGCAAACCCCTGTGCTAAACACCGCACTAATTCCACTAATTGGATTGGTCATCAAAGATCGTGCAAAAATGTTTTTGTCCCGTCTAACATTAGAGATGCAGGACTGTCCGCAGTGTCCTGGACGGTTTGTGCTGTGGATGCAACCGGCTGATGGTGGAGCAGCTCCACGCCCACCCCACACCACACCACCTCCACACCACCTCCACCCCACACCACCTCCACGCCCACCCCACCCCACACCACCTCCACCCCACACCACCTCCACCCCACACCACACCACCTCCACCCCACACCACACCCACACCACCTCCACCCCACACCACCTCCACCCCACACCACACCACCTCCACCCCCACCCCACCACCACCTCCACCCCACACCACACCACCACCCCCCCACACCACCTCCACCCCCCACACCACCCCCACACCACCTCCACCCCACCTCACACCACACCACTCCACGCCACACCACCCCCACACCACCCCACACCACCTCACACCACCTCCACCCCACACCACCCCACACCACCTCACACCACCTCACACCACCTCCACCCCACACCACCTCACACCACCTCACACCACCTCCACCCCACACCACCCCACACCACCCCACACCACCTCACACCACCTCCACCCCACACCACCCCACACCACCTCACACCACCTCACACCACCTCCACCCCACACCACCTCACACCACCTCACACCACCTCCACCCCACACCACC
>NW_027506919.1:42813-50313 GCF_052324685.1 Brachyhypopomus gauderio | reverse complement strand
GTTATCCAATCACAATGCGGTTAGCGGGAGAGGCGGGGCTTCCTGCCTGCCCGTTGTGCTAGGCGAGCGGTGTAAGCCCAGACTGCTTTCACGCCTACTGCAGGCCGATAGAGGCTGACACATCGCGTCCCAAATGCGAAACTGGCGGAGAGTATTACAGAGTGGACTGTAATACTGGAGTGGTCTCCCCAGTGAAGCATTACGGCTCACCTGTGAAGCATTACGGCTCACCTGTGAAGCATTACGGCTCACCTGTGAAACATTACGGCTCACCTGTGAAACATTACGGCTCACCTGTGAAGCATTACGGCTCACCTGTGAGGCCGAGAGCCACAGCAGGTCTCCCAAGTCTCCCAGGTCTTCCTTTCAAGGCCCTGCAGTGGGTTTAGAGTAGGGCTGGGTATCGATTCAAATTCCAAGAATCGATCCGATTCCGATTCTGAAGATTAAGAATCGATTTATTTCGATTTAATCCGATTTAATCGATTCGATCCGATTCGATCCAATTCGGGGTTTAGTATTATTAAAAATGTATTTGAGCTGTTTCCTGACTATGTACAGAAGCAACATGTTAAAACTAGTATTATATCGATATTAATCAGCAAATAGTTACTGGTAGTTGGTAGTTACTGATGGCTGGAAGACTGGTGAAAAGGGTCATCATAAATCTACCTTCAAGAAAGGTAATCCAGGACAATAAACGGAGGACATCTTTGAGGTGTCTATATCTGCAACAGTGGACTCCTACTGGGACACTAACCAGTGCATTATTATTATGATTGAAATAATTAAGAATTCACCCAAAAGCTGTTGCTACCAAATGCATTTTTATTTTAAAAGTGCTCACACTTAATAAACTGTATAACTGTATAAGTATAAAATGTAAACGTGTATTTTTCTTTAAAGTGCGAATATAAGAAGAGAACTCTCATGTTACGGTCCCCGACCCCTCCCTGTTGGGCGTGTGTTAACGTTGTCTGCGTCTGTAGATCTCCGTGGGTGCGGGTGCGTCTTGTGAGAATCCGTCTCACCTGTGGCTCGTCTCGTCACGTGGGGTTTGTGTGTTCGCGCAGCGTCCTGTGCTCGTCGTTGTTTGAGTCACACATGTTCTATGTAAACGTGTTTTATGTGCGCTGTCTGCGCTTCGGTAAATGTAATAAACGTAACGATTTGGAAAGTGCAAAGGATTCCATCGCATTGCGCCCAACGTTACAAAAACATTTTAAACTTTTTTAAACTGTAAAAACACTGGGTAAACGGTCAGTGACACGGACTAACTGTAAATAGTCACCGACACTGGATAAACTGTCCTTCTGTTTTTAGATTGCCGATTTGACTATCGTCGTTACCGGCACTGTCCGACGCCATGTTTTTTTACAGTTAGTTAGACCGAGCACGCCTGCGTGAATTCAGTGACGAGGCGGGGGTAAAAGTTCACTAAAAAATCGATCTTTGGACGTACGAATCAATTATCAGATCATCATATGCGAATCGATTCTGAATCGGAAAATCGATTTTTTTCAACACAGGCCTAGTTTAGAGTATCTGCTTACTCTCTATCAAAAACATTCAAGATGTTTCTTCCTTGTCAAACAAGTGAAGGAGGTGGTGTGTTTGGAGGAGGTGAAAGTGGAGCGGTGGGTGCAGATGGGGTGTGTCGACCGTCACGATTCCTGAAAATGTGGGCGTTAGTACTTGTGGATGTCGACATTTAGATGCTTCGGCATGTCCTAACGAAGACTTCATTAATGTGCCTGACGTGTTGTACATTCTCTCATTACTGCACTGACATCAAGCGTGATGATGGGGAGAGGAGAGGGGAGGAGAGGAGAAGGGAGGAGAGGAGGAGAGAAGGAGAGGAGAGGGGAGAAGGGAGGAGAGGAGAGGAGAGGGGAGGGGAGGAGGAGAGAAGGAGAGGAGAAGGGAGGAGAGGAGAGGGGAGGGGAGGAGAGAGAAGGTGTCAGACATGTTTGGAGGGGGTCAGCAAGCCACTGATGGGTATTGCAATAGACTGCTTAGCTGTCCTGCTGTGATGAGTGTGTGTAGCAAATGGAGAGATAGGGGGAATGAAACCAGCGATAAGATAGACAGAGAAATAGAGAGAAAGAAAGAGGGAAAGTGAGCGAGGAAAGAAGGGTAGAGGGAGAGGGGAGAGAGACAGCATTCAACCCAGAGAGGAAATGATGTAATGAAAGAAGGAAAAAAGCACTAGAATATGGACATTCTAAAAGGCTGTAGAGAATGTCTGCACTATAAAACTGTGTGTGTGTGTGTGTGTGTGTGTGTGTGTGTGCAAGACTTGTAATGACTTGTTGGGCACATACTTTCGTCAGGAATATTGTGATCAGTTCATCCTCTCTGGTGTCCAGCTCCTACACAAGAGGTACAGCCACACGGCCACTGAGGCTTCCTGACCTCTAGTTTATGACCACATCCTGTAAGCAGATCTGACTGAAGACCTGGTCAATCGCACACAGGAGCAGTTTGACACCACATACTCATATATGTGTACACACACACACAAACACTGACTCATCGTGTCAGATAGGAGTTTGATGGAGGCTTTATCATGTTATGAAAGAAGGGTGTGTTCATGTTCAGGGCGTGAAACTACCAGTGTCAGCCTGTGTGTGTGTGGGTGTAGTGTGTGTGTGAAGAAAGCTCACAGCTGCATATTGTTCCATCTAGATCTGTCCAGGAACCGTTTCGGGGAGATCCCTCCTGAGGTCTTCATGTTCACCCCCCTGGAGTCCCTCAACCTCTACCACAACTGCATAAAGATGATTCCAGAAGCCATCATCAACCTCCAGATGCTGACGTACCTCAATATCAGGTGAGACGTTCTGCTGGTCTGTGAGGAGCTTGTCTGTCTCCTGCTACGCCTTTCAAATCCCTGTCAAAGCTTTTACTCTCTCTGCCCTTGACTACATTCTGACATTAGACCTTTAACTATAGATCAAAACAGAGAAAACACACACACACACACACACACACACACACACACTTTAGTCTTGCAGAACAGATTCTGTAGTGCCTCCGTATAAGAGCATGGAGTCATTTCTTTGTCATTTCCGTTCACAATCAAGACTGATTCACCCAGGTTTGACTCCTCTGTGTTATTACGGCTAACTGATTCACCGTTTGTTTTTATGTGAGGCGGACGACGTCCCATCCCACAGAGCAGCACCGTCCAATAATCTTTAACCTACCACGTCCATGAGCTGTTTCCATGGCAGCTGTGTGTTGGGTGTACTGGTGCTTAGTTTTGCTGGTTAGGTGGTGGTTACAACACGCACAGCTGCAGGGCAGAACAGAACCGTCACGCAGGGTGAAAACGTGTTTGGGGTTAAACATTACTGGACTATTCAAATGTGGCCAAGGATTAAAGTGGCCACTGGACTAAACTTCCACTGCTCAGCCATCTTCAACCATAGATATGAACTCCACCTACAACTACAAACCGCATAACAATAAATACAGGAACGATGATATAGAAAAATAATGATTTATAAAAATACAGAAAGAATGTTTTATTAGATGTCTTATAGATCTGCTGTGGTTAACAATGAGAGTAGGTAGAGAGTCCTACGGTGAACCTCTGCTAATTCAGAGGGACTCTCCTGCACTGCATGATGGGTATGAACAGCTCGGGAGTCGCACGACTGAACGAACAGTGCGGAGCAGTCGTGACTGGTCTCTTTGGGTCTCTTGTGTAAGAAGCGCAATGGCTTCTGGGAGAAAACCTGGCACCTTGGGTGAGATTCTAAAGTTGTCTAGAAACACTTTTACTGCGGTGCATGTAAGAAGGCCAGCTGATGTGTTGAGAGGGGGCTGATCTCAGGTCAGTTCTTCTGGTTTGCGATGTTGAGCTGTGTTTGTGGATGTGCTGCAGTCGGAACCAGCTGTCTGTCCTGCCCACCCATCTGTTCTGCCTGCCCCTCCGAGTCCTGGTGGTCAGCAACAACAAACTGGGCTCTGTTCCTGATGATATCGGCAAGGCCAAAGACCTCATGGAACTGGTTAGTATGTGTGTGTGTGTGTGTGTGTGTGTGTGTGTGTGTGTGTGTGTTCAGGTGGATGTGTGTTGGAAAGCTTATATTTTATATTCTTAAATTTTAGTACTGTGTATACTGTGATTCTTTCTAGCAGAAGTTATTATAATTGGTGTGTGTGTGTGTGTGTGTGTGTGTGTGTGTGTGTGTGTGTGTGTGTGTGTGTGTGTGTGAAACGCATGTAGGACATCAGTTGTAATGAAATTCAGGTGCTTCCTGCT
The DNA here is from genome assembly GCF_052324685.1 of Brachyhypopomus gauderio. Taxonomy (NCBI): domain Eukaryota; kingdom Metazoa; phylum Chordata; class Actinopteri; order Gymnotiformes; family Hypopomidae; genus Brachyhypopomus; species Brachyhypopomus gauderio. Next base: position 46,040 of record NW_027506919.1, on the reverse strand, counting down.
CAGATGGGGAAACTCTTTGCCTTACGAGAACTCAACATCAGGAGAAACTGCCTTCAAGTACTACCTGATGGTATATATACACACACACACACACACCCATCCCTAACTGTAACCATACCCTCTTAGGGAAAATAGAAGTGTGCTTCTGAATGTTTATAGAAGCACTCAACCACTTCCCCATGTCCTTCAGTCATGTCCTCTCTGGTGCTGTATTAGTGCTGTATTAGTGCTGTATTAGTGCTGTATTAAGACTCTCCAGATGCGTGAGAGGCGGATTATCAGGAGTGGTAGTCTGTGGCCTTCTAGAGACGCCCCGGTGGAGGGGCTCTTAGTGTGGGACGAAGACGCCCCGGTGGAGGGGCTCTTAGTGTGGGACGAAGACGCCCCGGTGGAGGGGCTCTTAGTGTGGGACGAAGACACCCCGGTGGAGGGGCTCTTAGTGTGGGACGAAGGTTAATCTGTTTCTGGAAATCCAGCCCACAGAGATTCCTCACGCGTCTCAGGACTCTCCATGTAGCTCATAATCAACCATTAATTATACATGACACAAAGAGCCCTGGCTTTGTCCTTGGAGAATGACTGATGTCTATATCTCTCCTTGTCTTTTTTTTTCCTTTCGTCTCTTTTTCATCCTCTCTCTCTCTCTCTCTCTCTCTCTCTCTCTCTCTCTCTCTCTCTCTCTCTCTCTCTCTCTCTCTCTCTCTCTCTCTCAGAGTTGTCAGATTTGCCACTCATCAGGTTGGATTTCTCCTGTAATAAGATCACTGAGATCCCCCCGTCCTACCGTAAACTCAGCCAACTGCAGCATATCGTCCTCGACAACAACCCCATACAGTCTCCCCCTGCCCAGGTGTGTGTGTGTGTGTGTGTGTGTGTGTGTGTGTGTGTGTGTGTGTGTGGTGTGTGTGTGTGTGTGTGTGTGTGTGTGTGTGCACGCGTGTGGACGTAGAGTTTACCCAGGTGTGCATTTACCCCTCTGACAGCAAAGATCAACATAAAACCCATAATTATGGCTGCATTCACATTACTCTTCGTCCAATTAAAAATTTTCCTCAGATCAGTTATGTGCCCATTGATACATTTTTACATGAATCACCTACAAGAAGAATGAACACATTTGTGGTAACTGGCAACATTTATCTGCACTGGTTTGTCATGTCATGCTCTGGAGGACGGCAGACAGTTGAACAGGTCAGATCATGGAGGGCTGGTCTTCCTAACCTGTCTGGGGTCACGACCTCTCACCCAGACGACCTGTTCACACTGCCTCCACAGTTCCGGGGTCATGACCTCTGACCCAGACGACCAGCTTACACTGCCTCCACAGTACCACTGCTGGCTGATGAATTCAGATCTGATCATTCACATTCGGATCGTGTGATTCAAATACGTATCTCAAGAACACATATGAGAGTGACTCAAATCTGGTTGGAAAAGATTGGATGTGGATCTGCGTCCTCACCTGCGTCCTCACCTGCGTCTTCACCTGCGTCCTCACCTGCGTCCTCACCTACGTCCTCACCTACGTCCTCACCTGCGTCCTCACCTGCGTCTTCACCTGCGTCCTCACCTACGTCCTCACCTGCGTCCTCACCTACGTCCTCACCTACGTCCTCACCTACGTCCTCACCTGCGTCTTCACCTGCGTCCTCACCTGCGTCCTCACCTGTGTCCTCGCAACCCTACAAATAATTTACACCTGTGTCACTGTATAAAAGGATGTGAGTGACTTCAGTCTGGTAATGTGAATGCAGCTCATGGGAATGCTGACAGGGCCTTACTTTAAACACTACCAGTCTCTGCACTAGCGTTGATCTTCAAGTGTGCACTTTCGCCATCTAGTGGCGCTACTGATGAAACTCGTGAACAGTTACAGTTAGTTACAGTTAGTTCCTTCTAAACATTTAGAGAAAAGACAGGATGATAAAAACAACAACAATAATAATACATTTAATTAAAAAAAAAATTCAAACATTGACCTATTCATCTGGGCTACTTTACACAATTACACTCTTGGTTACTACAGCATGTATTTCTGTCCCAAAGTGTAACTACAAACTGCTTATTTGTCTGACTGCAGCCACTCTGCTGTGCACCAAAAAGCGGGGGGGGGGGGGGGGGGGGGGGGGGGGGGGTGATCAGAGATCGGCCAACTTCACGAAGATCGGCCAACTTCACGAAGATCGGCCAACTCTGCGTATAACTCTTATACTGAGATAAAGAAAGTTTGTATTTCCTGTAAGGGGAGTGATGAGAAGTGTGTTTAACGGACAGCTAGCCTGCAGCACACACACTCCTGACGTTCTCCCAAAGCTGCACTTTGTGCTCTGCTAGGCTGTGTTTTGGAATCCGATGTAGTGCGAGACGTTAGCCACGGTTCCGATGAACGGTGTCCACGGTGAACGGGTGTGTGTTTGTACGGTATCCACGGTGAACGGTGGTGTGGTGTTTGTACGGTGTCCACGGTGAACGGGGTGTGTGTTTGTACGGTGTCCCACGGTGAACGGGGTGTGTGTTTGTACGGTGTCCACGGGTGAATGGGTGTGTGTTTGTACGGTGTCCACGGTGAACGGGTGTGTGTTTGTCTCACGTCCGTGTCTTGCAGGTGTGCCTAAAGGGGAAGCTCCACATCTTCAAGTATCTGAACACACAGGCGTGCCGGCAGGACAAGAAACCCGACTCACTAGATCTCCCACGCTGGGGCAAGCGTTGCCTAGCGCACCAGCTAACGGACAGGTACCTGCCACCCATTGCCCTGCCCACCAACCTACCCATTGCCCCGCCCACCAGCCCACCCATTGCTCGCCCACCCCTCCTTTGGCCTCCATCCTCTGCTCCTGCCAATAGGTGGCAGCTTGTCAGTCATTCTTGGTGACCCCTCCTCCAGTCCAGACCTAGAGACTATAGCATGCCTGCCTTGCACAAACGTCTCTTAAATCACACACTGCTCCCCAGTTTATATATAGCTGTGCTGTTGCTAGGGGAAGGATAAGCATCTATTTCCAGTGTGAAACGTAAACCAGCTTTGAGAGTGTTTAATGGTCGAAGCTGGTTGGTTTGAATATGTCAGGGAGTTTGTATTTCACCGAAAAACACGAAAAAGGTCAATGTTAAAGCAAATGAATGCAACTCCATCTACCTTATCTAACGCTCCTTAAAATGTGCTGACTGCGTGTGTGTGTGTGTGTGTGTGTGTGTGTGTGTGTGTGTGGTGTGTGTGTGTGTGT
>NW_027506919.1:37813-40313 GCF_052324685.1 Brachyhypopomus gauderio | reverse complement strand
GTGTGTGAATGGAGGAGTCATGGAAATGTGGATTTGTTGCTGCATATGAATGTGGGGTGCGTGAGAAGACAGATTGTGTGCATGTGAGTGTGTGTGCTGAATTGCATGGGTGTGTGTTTGTATGAAAGAGAAAAGAGCATGTGTGTGTGTGTGTGTGTGTGTGTGTGAGTATTGGTGAGATGGAGAGCATGATGCAATGTATAACAGAGTCAAATAAATGTTCTCAAACGTGTCTGGGACAAACAGGATGACTCAGTTTTCTGAAGAAACATTCTCACCATTTACCTGAAAGAGCAGGCCAGGTCTGAAGATTGCCCAGGCACACAGCGCCTCCGTGGCACGTGGACACGTGACCAGGAACAGGAGTACTCCTCAGCTCAGGAGACATCACTGCACACGTGACCAGGAGAACATGAGTACTCCTCAGCTCAGGAGACATCGCTGCACACGTGACCAGGAGAACAGGGAGTACTCCTCAGCTGAGGAGACATCGTCGCACACGTGACCAGGGAGAACAGGAGTACTCCTCAGCTGAGGAGACATCACTTGCACACGTGACCAGGAGAACAGGAGTACTCCTCAGCTCAGGAGACATCACTGCACACGTGACCAGGAGAACAGGAGTACTCCTCAGCTCAGGAGACATCACTGCACACGTGACCAGGAGAACAGGAGTACTCCTCAGCTCAGAGACATCACTGCACACGAGACCAGGAGAACAGGAGTACTCCTCAGCTTAGGAGACATCGCTACACACGTGACCAGGAAAACATGAGTACTCCTCAGCTCAGGAGACATCACTGCACACGTGACAGGAGAACATGAGTACTCCTCAGCTTAGGAGACATCGTTGCACACTGTGACCAGGAGAACAGGAGTACTCCCTCAGCTCAGGAGACATCGCTGCACACGTGACCAGGGGAGAACAGGAGTACTCCTCAGCTGAGGAGACATCGCTGCACACGTGACCAGGAGAACAGGAGTACTCCTCAGCTGAGGAGACATCGCTGCACACGTGACCAGGAGAACAGGAGTACTCCTCAGCTTAGGAGACATCGCTGCACACGTGACCAGGAGAACAGGAGTACTCCTCAGCTTAGGAGACATCGCTGCACACTGTGACCAGGAGAACAGGAGTACTCCTCAGCTGAGGAGACATCGCTGTACACGTGACCAGGAGTACAGGAGTACTCCTCAGCTCAGGAGACATCACTGCACATGTGATCAGGAGAACATGAGTACTCCTCAGCTTAGGAGACATCGTTGCACACGTGACCAGAGAACAGGAGTACTCCTCAGCTCAGGAGACATCGCTGCACACGTGACCAGGAGAACAGGTAGTACTCCTCAGCTGAGGAGACATCGCTGCACACGTGACCAGGAGAACAGGAGTACTCCTCAGCTGAGGAGACATCGCTGCACACGTGACCAGGAGAACAGGAGTACTCCTCAGCTTAGGAGACATCGCTGCACACGTGACCAGGGAGAACAGGAGTACTCCTCAGCTTAGGAGACATCGCTGCACACGTGACCAGGAGAACAGGAGTACTCCTCAGCTGAGGAGACATCGCTGTACACGTGACCAGGAGAACAGGAGTACTCCTCAGCTCCAGGAGGACATCACTGCACATGTGATCAGGAGAACAGGAGTACTCCTCAGCTCAGGAGACATTGCTGCACACGTGACCAGGAGAACAGGAGTACTTCTAAGCTCAGGAGACATCACTGTGTACGTGGCCAGGAGAACAGAAGTACTTCTCAGCTCAGGAGACATCGCTGCACACGTGGACCAGGAGAAAGCCTTCGGAGGAAGGAGGTGTTTCTTTTTTATTATGCCTGCAGGCAGATGTTCTCCTGCTGGAGAATGTGCTCTCTCTCGTTTACCCGGTCCCTCTCAGCTCTGATGCCTGTTGTCGTTTCTTTTAAGGACCGTAACGTGGTGGTGGTGTTCGTTGCTGTTTGGTGTGTTCAACTGTATCATCAGGCATCAGCAGCAAACTCAAAAGAAAATCCATATATATCGAAATCAGTATCGCACAAAACTTTAGGTTTTTGTCCAGTTTCTCTGGAAACTATGTACTTGACTACAATTTTAATCTCTCTCTCTCACTTTTATATATATATATATAGAAAGAAAGAGAGAGAGAGAGAGAGAGAAGATACAGTGGAAATCGTTTGTAAGCCATTACAGATCCTATGATGATGTAATTACAGTCATAAAGACTCATAATGCTCATACAATCATAAATCTACATAGACTCTATTAAGTAGCTTTCCAAACAATGACTACTGCTCTTGATTGAAAGACGGCTGTGTGTCGATGGGCCGATACCTGTGCGCCACTATTCCGTCCGTCACCTGGGTAACGTATATTCCACAGAAGCAGACAGGAAATGGAAGTGCGATCCATAACATTCCAGCACTGCGGGTTCGGAGTGGCCCGAGTGAGTTGCCCAAACTTGGCCCACGTCTGCTGCCCGCCAGGATCGTGTCTTTTTTG
>NW_027506919.1:0-37313 GCF_052324685.1 Brachyhypopomus gauderio | reverse complement strand
CGTAGCCGGGTAGCCATGATACCAGTCTGTATAATGTCCTGGGATGTCGTCCACTGTCTACCTCGGTTTCCACTACTGCGCATGTGCGTTAGGGACAGAAAGGCAGACGCGACCGCAGCAGTATGGAGAGAAAAAAAACATGACGCATCGACTATTAAATTAGTCGCCGACTATTTTAAAAGTCGACATAATCGTGACTAGTCGACTAATCATGGCAGCCCTACCCACAATGACAAACCAACCAACATACATTCATCATAATGATCAAAACTTAGGCCTGTCTGCTAGCTTGGTTTCCTTTCACACGTATGTGCATGCATGTGTACGCACACACACCTCATCGGTGAGCTCTCTGCCTGAGTTAGAGCGTGGTCTCTGGGGTCCAGGAGTTTCAATTCCAGGACTGGATGCTGGATCATCATTTTCCTGTTCTCACACACACACACACACACACACACACACACACACACACACACACACACACCTTTTCATTTAGACTTATTCTTGGCACTTTTCCCAGACCTTTAGATTTTTCCCTCCCCAAAATCTAACTCCATATTCTTTTACTGCAAATCTGAATTGAGCAATAATTCTAACCATAACCTTGGAACCCAGAGAAAGTAACAGAAATTCACTTTATGGATATTATAAATGTATTATTAATGTATAAGAGTTACTACGTGATAAGAGTTACCTGTGCAGTTACAACTTTATCACCACTGGTGGCACTAGCGAGGTCCAAAGAGTGCTGTAGCTCTTTAGTGAGGCATCTCACAGTGGAATTAGGACTGACCAATCCGCACGGGTCCTCTACCACCTCTGCAGAGACTGACCAATCAGAAGACACATTATGTCACCAGCCATTAGAGAAACCAAAAATCCCAGGTGAATAAAACGAACCGTACCATCCAGCCCTGTTGGTCGCTTCACTTCCTGAGACTTTGTGCCGGGCGGTACGGCGGGGCGAGTCGGGGGTGGTGGGCGACGGGGCGGGGCCCCACCGGGAGGGGGCGGTCTTGAGGGCGGAGTCTTCTTTGTGCTGGCTACAATGTCTGGCTCCACCGTGAACTGCCTGGGGGGTTTGGAGGGGCCGGACGTGTCCAGCTCGGCCAGTTTGTCCGCGAGGGGCACTTGCTCCAGGATGTCGGCGGTCGGGGGCACGTCTGAGCCTGCCGGGGCGCAGGCTGCCAGCTCGTCGGGGGGAGGAGGCGCTCCCAGGGCGCTCGTGATGTCCGGAGGAGGAGGGGAAGCGGCCGGACTGCCGTCCTGAGCCGCGGGAGTCCCGTCCGCAACGTCGGGAGCCGCTTCCGGGACGTCCCGCAGGACGACATCGCGCAACCGTAGCAGTTCAGGGGCGGCGTCGTCGGGAGGGGACGCTGGGAGGTTTGGAGCGGCTGACGCTTCATCTTCTGTCCCGCACATCCTGTCGGGGGGACGTGCATCCTCTCTCCTCAGAAACTCCTCCTCCACCCCGGAGTCCTTCTGACTCTCCTCTATAATACTGTCAATGATCTGGAGAGGGAGATTAACTCGTCAACCTCAGCACGAAGCCGTTTGAACTCGTAAATTAACAACGATCTGTGCGGTGACACGGCTGAGCGATAAACAGGGTGGATATCACTTAAACCACAACATTGGTTAGCGTTGCTATAGCAACAACCGGGTTGTGTCAGCCCTGCCAGCAGGAACCTCGGTACACACACTTATTGATGGCATGGGTTTGGGAGTCAGCCAATACATGAACACACACACACACACACACACACACACACACACACACACACGAATAAGAAATCTCTGAGTGCTTCAAGTGTGGATTTCACTCTCTCACACCTACACCCACATGAACACCCACACCACCCCAAGAGGAACCGCAGTGGTTTGGACCAGGTAGCGCGGTAATACACTCCCAGTGGGTCGGGTTCCTTCTACACTGGCATTACATTCAACAGGACTTTGTCATCACGCCCAGCACGGCGGCGATATGGGAGATAAAGACAGGAAAATAGCACTAGTGTGTGCACACGCCCACCTGCACAGAGTCGTCATGGCGAGGCTCTGATGGTGCCAATCCAGCAGCTACATCCTGTGCCTCATCTAGACCCTGTAGCCAATCAGAAGGCGGAGATGAATCACGCAGTGTCACAAAACACACCAGGTCCCACTAAAATAAAACTTCATGATTACACAGGGTGCAATTACACTGCAACTGGGCTAAAACATTAAGCAGTTTGCCAGTTTATATTACCCATATCCAGTACAGCACTGGGCAAAGTCATACGACTCACTAACACAAACCAACACCTGCTCTAGCACATGTTCTCTGGAGTTAAATATTCACCAATACTCCTCATAATTAACCCCAAACATACCTTAAGAATATTTTAAAGAAGAAAATCTCTTGCAATTGGGAAGGTGTTCTCTCTTCATGCTACATATCTACACCACAACAGCCAAACGCCAGTGAAACATGAAAAATCTCCATGAGTCATCAGGTCAGGTGTCCAGCAGTGTGGTCAGTGCCAAACGCTGGTGTGATTATTAAGCTAAAACCAACACTGCTCTCTACCTTCGTCCAACAAGATTATGAAAAATGTCTTAAAGGGACTCCGGTGATCTGCACAGTAAATGTACTGTGTGCTTTGAACAGGCAGTTCTAAACCGGGACACACTCTTGAAAAAAACATGCTTTAAAGTTTAACTTCCTCTTCAGATCATTTTAGGTTGAACTGCTCTCACCTTCGGTTGAGGAAGGATGAACTTTGCAGGGGACCTACAGGGAGACCGAATAAAGAGGAACTAGTTAGATCCAAGTTGACTTCAGGTGTACATTTTTGCAACGTGTATTATTCACACACATCTCCAAAACCTCCGTCAGAAACGTGAAGTGACATTTTGAGTGATCAAACACAGCTCTTCTGTTTTTTTCTTCTTGTTTTTTTAAAATATTCAAGAGCTTAACGCTCCAGAAAGAATCTTGCCCTCAAACCAACTGGCAGGAACCTGTTTGAGGCGATTATGTGAGATCACTACTGGAAGCTGGAGAGGTTTTGGGATCTCTGTCGTGCAAGCAGAGCCAAAAGCGGCTCCTTTGTACCAGCTTTACACGCGACGGGCGGTGTGGGGGACAGGAGCTAGGGGGGACAGGAGCTAGGGGGGACAGGAGCTAGGGGGGACAGGAGCTAGGGGGGACAGGAGCTAGGGGGGACAGGAGCTAGGGGGGACAGGAGCTAGGGGGACAGGAGCTAGGGGGGACAGGAGCTAGGGGGGACAGGAGCTAGGGGGGACAGGAGCTAGGGGGACAGGAGCTAGGGGGGACAGGAGCTAGGGGGGACAGGAGCTAGGGGGGACAGGAGCTAGGGGGGACAGGAGCTAGGGGGGACAGGAGCTAGGGGGGACAGGAGCTAGGGGGGACAGGAGCTAGGGGGGACAGGAGCTAGGGGGGACAGGAGCTAGGGGGGACAGGAGCTAGGGGGGACAGGAGCTAGGGGGGACAGGAGCTAGGGGGACAGGAGCTAGGGGGACAGGAGCTAGGGGGACAGGAGCTAGGGGGGACAGGAGCTAGGGGGGACAGGAGCTAGGGGGGACAGGAGCTAGGGGGGACAGGAGCTAGGGGGGACAGGAGCTAGGGGGCCAGGAGCTAGGGGGGCCAGGAGCTAGGGGGGACAGGAGCTAGGGGGGCCAGGAGCTAGGGGGGACAGGAGCTAGGGGGGACAGGAGCTGGGGGGACAGGAGCTGGGGGGACAGGAGCTAGGGGGGACAGGAGCTAGGGGGGACAGGAGCTAGGGGGGACAGGAGCTAGGGGGGACAGGAGCTAGGGGGACAGGAGCTAGGGGGACAGGAGCTAGGGGGCCAGGAGCTAGGGGGGACAGGAGCTAGGGGGACAGGAGCTAGGGGGACAGGAGCTAGGGGGACAGGAGCTAGGGGGACAGGAGCTAGGGGGGACAGGAGCTAGGGGGGACAGGAGCTAGGGGGGACAGGAGCTAGGGGGACAGGAGCTAGGGGGACAGGAGCTAGGGGGCCAGGAGCTAGGGGGTATTACATAAGCCAAAACAGAAATATCAGATGCTCAAAGACTATATTACATAACAATAACACGGAAAAATATCTAAATCACAATTCATTTTTCCACTATTAAATATAAATCTCTCTTACAAGCCATGTCACAAATTGTTACATAATCGTGCACACGCACATACGGTCCCTTTCTAAATTCACAGCAGATTAAGAGTAGGCCTAAACAACAACTGTGTTTATTTAAAAGGCTCCCAAGTCTCCCCAGCCTGACAGAGCTAGTAGTCTCCCACACACCCTTTGACCCTGATCGTACTGTGAAAAGACTGTATTAGATGTGAGCGTCCTGTAATTGATCACAGAACTCTGCAAACCATCCCACGGAAGACCATCAGATTACGCCCTATTTAACTTGTAAAGGAAGCGGACAAATGATCTGTGCTGTCACTAAGGTGGACTGGCACCGGTCCTCAGAGACTTGAGCTTTATTTTTAATCCTGCAGTAGCTCCCCTGCTTATCACTCAAGCACTGGTTGTGTACACACAAAATACACCACTGCACCAATGTAGCAGAAAGACAGCCTGTTCAGTGAGGAAATGAAGAACAAATAATTACAGAATAACAAAATGGACATATTAAACACACTCCCAGTGCTTACAACAACACAATGTTTATCCACGACCATTTACTCGACCACGCAGCCCAAAGGATCCCACGATAAACAGTAATCGACTCCTTTATGGAGAGATCAAGATGATATTGGTACACCAACACTAAAGGGCTCGTCTGGCTGGGAGCGCCAGGACTAGACCACACAACCTCCACGACTCTCGTCTGTGTAGCGTCCGGGTCTTCACGTCGGTCGGGGGTTTGAGGATGTGTGCTAACATACTCTAGCATACACCAGCTAGCCCGCTTAGCCGCCCCGGGCCCGTGGACACCCCGAGATGTCCGATAAACGGACGTTCGCGCTTGCATACTTACACCTTGGGCGAGGGGCTGAAGTTAACGTCTTCCGCGGCGTCGTAAAACTCCTCCGCGTCGCTGGTGTCCGACGCCATTTACAGCAGCACTAGCCTGTTAGCCGCTAGCTTGTTAGCCTGTTAGCCGCTATCCCGTTAGCCTGTTAGCCGCTATCCCGTTAGCCCGTTAGCCGCTATCCCGTTAGCCTGTTAGCTAGCTGTGCGCGACGGCTTCAGCTGCAAGAGAGACGCGCCTCACTTCACCAGTTTTTAACAAACAAAAAGGACCAGACCGTTTAAAACACATACAGTCTAGCGCGACAGTCCACCCGCTCCGCTCCGAGCCGCTCCGCCTCCGGTGGGCGGCGGCTGGGTAGGTGGTGACAGGCCGACTCCAACTACACCCCAAACCCCTCAGAGACGGGAGAGGCCCCGGGTCACCCGCGCGGCCACAGCGGTGCTAACACACACGAACACACGGCGCGACTCGCCAGCCGGCCCCCGCGGACCGACCCAGCCTTATCGGCTCAACGAGCGAGGCTGTCGGACGGCGTCGATAACGGCTGTCCGCACCAGGTCCGTCCGCTCCCCCGGGATTCACCACCGAACACACGGAGGGACGTCAAGTGATTTTCTCACAACCGCCGAAGTCTCGCACTGAGATCTCGCGATGTTTCGCGAGGCAGCGTGAACACATGGCAGCTGATATGATGGTGGATGATTCAATCAGTGTGGACCAACAGCTTGGTCCTGTACCAATAACACGGGGAAAATGCATTCTTTATACAAATAGATAGATAGATAGATAGATAGATAGATAGATAGATAGATAGATAGATAGATAGATAGATAGATAGAATTTTGATTTTTAGATAGATAGAGATTATTTTCATATTTAGATAGATAACAGATATCATTTTCATGTTTTGATAGATACATGATTTTCATATTTAGACAGATAGACAGGCAGATAGATAGGTAATTTTCACATTTAGATAGATAAATATAGATAATTTTCACATTTTGAGAGATAGATAGATAGATAGATAGATAGATAGATAGATAGATAGATAGATAGATAGATAGATAGACAGATAGATAGATAGATAGATAGATAGATAGATAGATAGATAGATAGATAGATAGATAGATAGATAGATAATTTTCATATTTATGAGATAAATAGGTTTCATTTTCATATTTAGATAGATAAATATATATAATTTTGATGTATAGATAGATAGATAGATAGATAGATAGATAGATAGATAGATAGATAGATAGATAGATAGATAGATATTTTTAAATTTTGTAGTATGAAAAGCCCCGCTACTGCTAAAATACTAAAGCAGCGCTCTCCACAGCTACAGACTGAGTCGGTGTGCCCACCAAGCCGATTGCCACCGAGCACCGCGGTTGTCCAACTCATCGGTGGGGCTTTCAGAGAGCTCACGTCCCAAAATATCTTCACTGTGGGAATATACGCTGGGATATACATATTACAGCCAGGTCGAGCTCATCGGAATTACACGCATACGAATTCGACCCAAGTGAAGTCATGTAAAATAATTATTCCATTGAAAGTGATTGAGTCGAGATGCATTTGCATGCAATGTAGCGATGTATTAATTTCCCAGGCTTTATGCCCCCAGGTATTACGACTACTTGGCGCTTGTTGAATCGACCAATCATCGAATCACATCACGGCTGCGCAGTGAACTTCTTTTGGCGACGGAAGTTTTGAGCGTCTGCTATTGACTGACAGCCACGCGGGCCATTCGCCGTTGTGCGCAGCGCGATTCCCTTGAGGCCGCGGCCAATGAGAATCGCGGAGGCGGGTCGAAGAGAGGTCCATGAGTGGAGTGGATTTGAGGGGTTTAAGAAGAAAATAAGGGCAAATCCCGCTGCTGCAGGTAAACAAATTAAAAACGTTAAAGTTTATTTGTGTGGTGTGGAGGTTAACGGGCGCTTTGTCGCTCACCCAGCGTCATAAATCGCCTCCTCGGTAAACATTACATGAAGCTAAGCGGCTATGTGGCTAAGCGGAGCCGGAGCGGCGGTGTGAGGGAGAGCAGCCGAGCCGAGTCTCTCCTCTCCGGGGTTCGGTCCGTCCGGCGAGTCCCGGTGGCCGCTGAAGTTAGTGGACTCGTCACTGGTCCTGTAACTGATCCTGACAGTCCCGACGCTTAAGAACCAGGGCGGGCAAACGCCGAGGCGGGGTGTTCGGGTCCGTGGAGGCTGCCGGTGTGTTTTCACCCTGTGGAGGAATTCTGGAGGTGTGAGACTGACACAACTGGACCGGGCGGACATGTGCACCTACTTTATACCGCGTTACTGCCCGTCTCCTGCCCGCCTGTACCGGCTCTTAGTGGGGTGTGAGTGTTGAGTACAACCTGGGGTTGTTGAGTCCAAAAGAGGGAAGATACTGTCAGGCAAATGGGGGAGAAATCTTTATTCAAGACTATGTTTTCTCCACCATGAACTACCATTGTGCCAACACTATTGGTCCATGTGTACCAGTAATCAGCTGAAGGCAAACGTGTGGTGTTATACCCACAGGACTAGTCTCATATCTTGGTATTTGTGGGACAGAACAGAATGGGGAATATTTGAAACAGTTATTGGTAAATTACTAGAAGATCCAGTAGGCCAGCAGTAACGTGGTGGCTGTTTTTCTTTCTTTCTTTTAAAATTAAGTGGGTGGTGAACTCTGTGTGTGTAGCAGCGGAGACTTACAGTACCCACATGTGTTGTTTTGGACATGACAACATGGTAACGCAACCCCAAAATCTAAAAACAAGCTATTCTACCCAGAGCCCTCGGGCCCAAAGGGGCTCTGAGAATAGGAGCTGTGTGTCTCCTTCTGCCTGCCATGTCACTCGATCCGTTTTAAAAGGATGGAGGGTGAGCTCATGATCTCACATGACGGAAAGCGCTTTTTCATTACATTTTCTTCTTGCCCCCTGATGCAAGTCCTTCTGTCAAGAAATCTGTCTGTGTTTGAGAACTAACGTGTCTCCCTTCTGACAGGTCAGTTATGAATGAACTGTAAATTATAAGCAGCGTGGAGTTGGTTTGTCGCATTGGAATGCTAAAGACCAAGTCTTGTACATTACGCAGGCCTTTGAAGTCTAGTCTTAGTCTGACTAAGTTTTGTTTTGTTATATTGGCTACGTTGACTGGTGGTCCCGCACCAGTATTCAGAAGCATTAGGGTCATTAGCAACCCAGTAGTCTCTGCATGCCACTCCAAAAGATCTCTTCCCCTCTTTCTTGTTGCCTAGTGGTTATATGTAATTGAGCCTGTTCTGTCATGAAGCGGGGTTGCTATTTGAGTAAAAGTACTTCCGAGTAAGACCCACTGTTAAATACAGGCCTTGTCACCTTGTCAGCTGCAGCTGAAGTCTGGTGCCGTGACCCGGCCCACGTGCCCTTGTCCATCAGCCTCCGTGTTGCTAGGGAAGAAGCGAGTGGCACTAGAGAGTGAATAGTGCATTTCTGCGGAGGCATTGTGCCGGACACCCAGCTTCACACCGGCCTGCTTCACAGCCTCCTGGACTTGGAACGCACTTAAGAGAGAGAAAAAAAGAACATAACACCTCTTTAATGGCTAATTATGACGGTGATGTAATGTTATAGAATGACGTGTTGCTTCCACTGCAAGTGTTATTACGGTACACAGTAATGCAAAGTTTGCCCAGTATAAGAACGCCTGTGGTGAAGTTGACATTTTGAAAACAAACCAGGCTTTAACAGCCTATGGAACAATATCTGGCTTTTATTTGGCTGTGAGATGATCTGAATATGAAGTAATGAAGTTGATTTAGGCCTAGAGGCTCTCGTCTAGGGGAGAGACACTGGGAGAGAGGGTGTCTGCCCCATCCCACTTAAGTGTCTGCACCTTTCCCAGTTGGTGTGCTTACTGGGAGATATGACAAGCACCCAGGCTGGCTGCCATCCCAAGAATATTTTTTGATTTTTGGCATTCACGTTGGTGGTCATTTAAACATCAATGCTGTAAAACGTTTGGCTACTACTAGAGTGTACTTGTACCTTGCATATAAAATGTCAGTTACATTGGATCTGATGAGTGAGCTGGTTTATGTTTCAAATAAACCAGCCCTTTCCAGCCCTGAATGTGTTATCTTATGACCTTTCACCATTAAGCTTTGGACAGAGCCCCACATTGCTAAATGGCTTAGGAATGCGATTCTTGTCCTGCATCCTGAAAGTGCCACTCTGATCCAATCACAGTAAGGCTTATTTCAGCCCGGTTGTCTACAATAGCCTTCTCTCTGTTTCAGTCTGTTCCTCTCCTTGATGAAATCTGGCTGTTTAGTTTGATGCAGGTGTGAGCTTCCTGAGAGTGCAGCTGCTAAGCATAGGGATTACCTCAGCACCAGGTGAGCTGTGTTATAGTTGCGGCTGAAGTAATTGTGTCTGTTGCCGGTGTCTCTTTTAGTGTTTATAGAGTCTCAGCTTTGATGGTGCCTACATGGTTATTGCTGGAATGAAAAGGATGTGAGCCTGATGTAGAGGGTGGGAGTGAAAGAACTGTGTGTTGTCTTGCTTCTAAAAAGCAGACAGCTGAATTATTTAAGAGAGTGAGAGAGTAAGAGAGACAGAAAGAGAGAGAGAGAGAGAGAGAGAGAGAGAGAGAGAGAGAGAGAGAGAGAGTGTGTGTGTGTGTGTGTACACTTCTGTCTTAGGCTTAGCTCTCCAAGTCTAGTCTGCGTTTGGCACTGCAGTTAGAGCAGAGACAAGTTTTCGTGCCAGCTAGCACCCTTGTCAGCCTTCAGCTAGCTTAGCAAAGCTCATCCTCGCACCACTGTGACCTCTGCCCGTTGCCAAGGTACTGTGGTTGCCAAGGCAATGTGGCGGCCTCCCCGAGCTGTCGGGCCGGTTAACGTGCTCACATCCTGTTCCTAAGCGGGTCTGGCACTGTGGTTTGCAATGTGAAATGGTTTATGCCTGGACTTTATAACTGTCTTAACGGTGATGAGTTTGCACTGAACATGAACACGCCGCTCTTGTAGCTGGTAGAGCAGGTCGGGCGCTAGCAACACCAAGGCCGTGGCTTGAACATCAGAGCACGTACCGATCTTGCTGATACGTGAGTTTCTTCTGTATAAGAGCGTTTGGTCAGATGCAGTAACTGTAGCTGCCTGCTGGTAAGGCAGTTCTGAGCGCCCCATTAAAGGTGTTAATGTGGATTATCTTAACTGCCCAATCCAGTATGCAGCTTCCTCCATGATACCAAACTAGAAGGACATAGTTTTCTTTCCCAGCTATAATCCTGTCCAGAGACACACATTATAAATAAAGCAGCTCATTATAACCTCCCATAAACACACCTCTGGGCTGCACATAGCTGACAGACATCTGAAGTGGTCAGCAGAAGTGGTGGGCGTGGCAGTGGGTGTGCCATTGGGCAGTGGTGGTGGGTGTGTCATTGGGCATGGCAGTGGGCGTGTCGTTCCACCCTCTTGGAGGACAGGTACTCGCAGGGTTCTGAAGTGAACGCTGGCAGCGGCTGCCTTTGGTCCACCTGGCCACCTCTTCAGTGTTAAGACCTGAACTACTGTGGTGTTTCTGGTTAGTAAATATCACTCACTTCCTGTGGGCACCAAGAGAGTTGTGGATACTGTTTTGATTATCAAGCACCAGGGTTTCCCTCATATTCTCCTCTTGACCTAAAAATTATCTTAAATTCTCTCTCTCTCTCTCTCGTGTCCTATTTCCTCTCTTCCTGTCTGTGTGTCTCTCTCTGCCCATAGTGAACCCCCGGTCGTGTAAATCAGTGGGGTGCCCTGTATCACAGATGGCAGACAACGCCCCCCCAAAATATGAGCAGTGCAATATTAATAGAAGTGCCATATGCTGTTTAGCCAACACCAGGGAAGAGGAAGGCGCGGGCACAGGGGTCAGGGGTCAAGCAGCATCGGGAGGCGTTGTCTGGTTGCTGTCCTGAAGTGAGCGTTTCCAACTCTTTGTTCGGTGAGGTACCGAGCGGCTGTGTACGGGTGGGTTCTGCGGAGCGGACATAGAGATGTGCTCTCTCCATGCCCCTGGTCCAAACCCTGGTCCTGCCCCTGGCCCCGCCCCTAGTCCCACACACCTCCCTGCAGTTGTTCTTTTGCCCCCAGAGACCCCGGTTGAGCAGGGTAGGGCAAACTGAGAAGGTCACATTTGACCTCTGCTCGTCTGTTGAGGTCCAGGATCAGGGTTTAGCACTTTGTTGAAGATTCTTCTTCAGCACTTTCACGTCACACTTATTTGAGCGATTATTTCACATTACGGTTTTTATCAGACTCATGCGGGCCACAGTGTGATGCAGTGCGCGTGGGAATTCTTGAATTACTTCCAGCCCATTTCTTTCATTGTTAAACAGACTAATTGCCTGTAAAATCTCTGTGTGGTGACATTCTCATGTTTGCTTTGAGTGTTGTTCTATGGAAGCGAAGGTTAGCCCACAGAGATGTATAACACACCCTCAAAGCAGTAAATGGCCTGTGGTTGGTGAGTTCCGCACATGCTCAGTAGCTGTTCCGCCCTGTTGCAGAGGTCTCCTGTGGTTGAGCGTGCGGGCATGGACTACCCTGTGCACCGAGGAGACACCCTGTCCATGGGACTGCACGACAGGTACTGTGCAATGTACGTCTCCTTCTCTACTCTCCTCTTCCTGTTTCATTCACAAGCAGGCTATGCACATACTCACCACACCCTTTTCCCAGACATGGTGTGAGATTACTTGTTCTGGTCTTCCTCTTAGTGTCCCTCACTGTTCTGGCCTTTCAATATATGTTCCTCAGTGTTCTGGTCTTCCTCTAAATGTCCCCCAGTATTCAGGTCTACCTCTAAATGTCCCTCAGTGTTCAGGTCTACCTCTAAATGTCCCTCACTGTTCAGGTCTACCTCTAAATGTTCCTCTGTGTTCAGGTCTTCCTCTAAATGTCCCTCACTGTTCAGGTCTTCCTCTAAATGTTCCTCACTGTTCTGGTCTTCCTCTAGATGTTCCTCTGTGTTCTGGTCTTCCTCTAAATGTTCCCCACTGTTCAGGTCTTCCTCTAAATGTCCCTCACTGTTCTGGTCTTCCTCTAAATGTTCCTCACTGTTCTGGTCTTCCTCTAGATGTCCCTCACTGTTCTGGTCTTCCTCTAGATGTCCCTCACTGTTCAGGTCTTCCTCTAAATGTCCCTCACTGTTCAGGTCTTCCTCTAAATGTTCCTCACTGTTCTGGTCTTCCTCTAGATGTCCCTCACTGTTCAGGTCTTCCTCTAGATGTTCCTCACTGTTCTGGTCTTCCTCTAGATGTCTCTCACTGATTAGCTCTCTGATTTTCTACTTTTGGTTCTGTCATATTTCTCTTGCTGTTCTTTTTTGTTTGTCTGACTGGCTGTCTGACTGCATTTCTGTCTTGCATGCATGCCAGTGCATGAGTGCACTACTGTATCAGACCTATGACCACATGTTGACTGTATGCTTCCAGCCTTAACCAGTCACTGCACAAACTAAAACAACTGCTGTTAGGGTAATACCAAAAGGAGGCTTCTACTACATTTAGATTAATACACTGTAAAATGTGATAAGTTGATCTTACTTAAAAAATTGAGGAAACCGGTTGCACTTAAAAAGTTAAGTAAATATAACTGTTATTTTCAAGTTATGTTTACTTAATGTCTACTACTACTTAAATGTACCAAACAGTTGTATTTACTTAGTTTAGTTGAGTTGTACAGACTAAATAGCATAGTAACGCTAACTTGTCATTTATAAGTGGTGCTACTTATATTACCAAAGTTTATGTAACTTTATAAAAAAAAGTCCTGTTTAGGAAATTTAGGAAACCGATTGCCTTAGAAAAATAAAGTAAGCACAATTAAGAACTGTTAGTCCACAGTATTTCTTTTATTAATTTCTGATATAAAACCAGCATTAAAATGTTACATGCCGGTTTTATCAAAGCATTGTGCAACATTTTTTGAAGAAGCAAGAAAAATTGCTTCTTTTAATGCAGCAATAATAACACCAGCTCAAACAAGCAGTGCATCAATATCGCACGAGATAAAAACTTTTAACTCTTACGAACACCTATATAAGGCACAACCTCACTCACCTCTAAATTCTAGCTACTAGACATGGTAACGGTGCCTTAGATTAACTCAAGTGGCATTCTGGGTAAATGAATGCCCCGCCCCCTACTAAACAACAATAACTTCAGCAGCTAAACTACATAACTAAGACGTTAACACGGCGAATCCTTTCCAAAAACACACTTGAATCTAAAGTGCATTCAAATTATTATATCTACACTGTTAATACTTTAATGGTGACCATCCGTATTTCTGAACGTAAAATTGCTAATCCCAGTTAGCATAAGTTACTTTGCTAATACTTCTGCCAGGCAGGTTAATAACCCAAACTGGAAATAAACATTGCCTCAGTTAAGCTAATCGGTTGGTTCATTAACATGGCAGTCTCATCTCACATTTTAACATAACGTTTACTTAAAAAGTGAAACATGCCCATTAAACGGTACGTTAAATCTCCGCTGCGCTCCGCTGAAAAACGTTTGACTTGCTGATGTCACTGCGCATGCGTGGATCCTGCAACTTGAAGGTTTGCGTTGAGTATACTCACCTGTATTTAGTTTCTGAGGTGTTTCATAAAAAAATAGGACTTTACTAAAATTATATGAGTTAAATCACTAGGTTATTATGAATTAAGTAAAGGTTACTAATGTTTTTTGATTAAGCAATGGTGTTATCTTTTACAGTGTACCATAAGGAGACTTCTACTACAGTTAGGTTAATAACAAAACAAGATTTCTGCTAGTTAGGTTAATAACAAAACAAGATTTCTGCTAGTTAGGTTAACAACAAAATGACACTTCTACTACAGTTAAGATTAATAACAAAACGAGAGTTCTACTACAGTTAGGTTAATAACAAAACGAGAGTTCTACTACAGTTAGGTTAATAACAAAACAAGAGTTCTACTACAGTTAGGTTAGTAACAAAACGAGAGTTCTACTACAGTTAGGTTAGTAACAAAACGCGAGTTCTACTACAGTTAGGTTAGTAACAAAACGCGAGTTCTACTACAGTTAGGTTAGTAACAAAACGAGAGTTCTACTACAGTTAGGTTAGTAACAAAACGCGAGTTCTACTACAGTTAGGTTAGTAACAAAACGAGAGTTCTACTACAGTTAGGTTAGTAACAAAACGAGAGTTCTACTACAGTTAGGTTAGTAACAAAACGAGAGTTCTACTACAGTTAGGTTAGTAACAAAACGAGACTTCTGCTACTGTTAGGTTAATAACAAAACGAGAGTTCTACTACAGTTAGGTTAGTAACAAAACGAGACTTCTGCTACTGTTAGGTTAATAACAAAACGAGAGTTCTACTACAGTTAGGTTAGTAACTAAACGAGACTTCTGCTACTGTTAGGTTAATAACAAAACGAGAGTTCTGCTACAGGTAAGTGTTTGTGTTAGCTTTGAGTGTTCTATGGAAGTGCAGATTAACCCATAGAGATGTATAATACACCCTCAAAGCAGTAAACAGCCATTAAGTGAGGACATTAAGTGCTCATAAGCTAGTCTACAAACCCAATACACACACACACACACACACCATACAGACACCCCCCCCACACACACACACACCATACACACACCCACACAAAAAGGAATCTGCACTCTTCACTTAACTGTTTTAAAGTCTACATGAACTTAGTGAATTAGTTTGAGTCTCTCTGTCTGTTCACCATTTATAAAGCACCACCAGTGACGTTTTACTTTATAGGTTGTTAATATTGAAAACTCAAGGTGTTGCGCTACTGTTGGAAGGCAGACTTCTCCATGGCTGTCTTCAGCCCTCTGTCCCTGGCTCCCTCTCTCGCCCTCTCTCCCGTCTGCGGGGCCAGTGCTGCATTATGATTCGTCTGGAGACTGACTGACTGACTGTGCAGTGACACTCTGAAAACATGGAGAACAGTGCGGAGCTGCTATCGGTGCCGGTCCCCACAGCCGGGTCTGACTGTCTCCGGGTGGAGCGGAGTCGCTCTGCGCGTCTGCGTCCAGCCGGGGAGAGAGGCGCGGGCGTTGACCTCAGCTCGCCGGGGCGGCCCGTGGACAGAACGCCACTCTGAGGCGTGAGGCCTGCTTTAGTGTTCGGAGGGAGAACTTCACTCCCTGGGATTATCGTGAGGCACAATAAAGGTGCTTCTTTGAACACGGCCCGGATGAAATAGAGAAATTGTTTATCATTTACAGTGTCTTGAGATGCACTTGAGTGGGAACAGTGTGCTTGTGTATGGTACTGGGGTGTGTGTGTGTGTTTGTAGTGGTGACTCAGACCCTCGAAGGGGTGTGTGTGTGTGTGTGTTTGTCTTGGATTATTTATATCTGTGCATTAGGCAGCCTTTCTGAATGCCTTCTAGAATGTTCTATGTGAGTGGATTTATCTTAATGGTCAGTAAACTCTTTCTCCCAGAGGTCTACAGAGAGTACACACACACACAGACAAATGGTAATGTGCTGTCTGCGATGGACTGTGAGTGTGTGTGTGTGTGTGTGTGTCCTCTGTTGGTTTGCTGTTGTTTCAGCTGTTCTTTCTTCTTTTAGATCATTCTCTCATTTTCACTCCTCCTTTCCTCTCCCTCTCTCTCTTTTTGAGTACCACGCACAAAGCCTCTAGCCATTGTTCAGATTACTTAAACGCATGTTTAAATCCCTGTGTGTGTGTGTGTGTGTGTGTGTGTGTGTGTGTGTGTGTGTGTGTGTGTGTGTGTGTGTGTGTGTGTGTGTGTGTGTGTGTGTGTGTGTGTGTGTGCGCGCGCACGCTGGCTGTTGCTGTCACTGTCCACATCGTTATTGTCGTGACAAGGCTTTGGTGGTTGTGTGCTAAACCTGTACGTGTTGGGTTGCTAAGCAATTCTTACCGTACTGTATTGTGTGCATCTAACTGAGACGGCGACAGAAAGCTAAAGCAGAATAGAGAACATGCCTGAGGGATAGATGTGGATGTTGGTCTCTCTCTCACTCTCTCTCTCTCTCCCTCATTCTCTCACTCGCTCACATACAAAGTAGCAAAGTAAAGTGCTGGTGGGTCGCTTTTCTCTGAAAGCTGTTTAATACTGGTATCCATCTGTGGCACGCTTGTTTGTATTCGCAGTGCCAGCAGCCAAGAGAGAGGGAGATGGAGGAAGAGAAAGAGAGAGAGAGAGAGAGAGAGAGAGCGAGCAGGGGCAAGGAGAGCTGGAGAGAGGGTGATGGAGTAGACAGAGAGAGAAAGAGAGAGTAAGAGAAAGGTAACTGAACCACCATCAGCCACTTTTTTGGGTTTAATGCCGATTAATTGCAAGACCTTGTACAGTTCTGTTCCTAGATCAGTGTCAAATAGACGGAGGTGAACACTGATTACACTGCTTTAGAGTTCACATATTTCTTTTTCTTCCATTTCTCGATAACTTTTTTTTGTGTGTGTGGGGGAGGTGGTTTGGTTAGAAGCTTAGCTGTTATCTCTTGGGGAGGACAGGGCTGTTGTCAGGGGCAGGAAGCGAGAACAGCACCTGGGGCCTTGCTTTATTATAATCCCAACAAATGTGAACTTTTCCCCAAATCAAAGGTGACTTGCTTACTTCTTGAGGACGCTCGCCTGTTCTAGTGAGAACACTGTTTTTTTTTTACGTCTGAAAAAAATGGGTTGAGAACGTTTGCTCACACCTGCGCTCTCACCCCTTCTCACTCTTTACCTCACACTCTATTCTACAACACACTCCCTGTCTTGCATTCTCTGTTAATCTCTCCAGTTCACATTTCCACACTCTCATTCTTTATCACTCATGTTCTCACTCTCACTTGCTGGCTCACTCACTTTCTCTCTCTCTCTCTCTCTCTCTCTCTCTGCTGTTCCTTTTCTCACTCTGCTGTTCTCTCACTCTCTGCTGTTCACTCATTCTCTGCTGTTCTCTCACTCTTTCTCTCTCTGCTGTTGCCTCTCACTCGCTCTTTCTCTCTCTCTTTTACCTCAGCCAGTCCTGGCTGCAGAATTTGCTTTGAAAATGATAAATGTCTATTACTTGTGGATTTTATTTGAGCTCTGCCAAAAATACTCTGCAAGATAAGTCATCCAACATTGTGTGTGTGTCTGTCTGTCTGTGCATGTGTATGTCCACGTACACACCTTTGAAGGGCTAGACCGTTAAAAAATATTTTTTCAAACACCCATCTTGAATCCTTTGCCTCTTTCTTGTGTGAGTTGCCTGTGCAATACAGCTGGGGGAGATAAGAGTGGAGATGCTGACTTGTGTTTACACCCAGTGCTGGTGGAGTACAGGCCACGCCCACAGCCACGGCCACGCCCACAGCCACACTCTTCAGTTCTGTTCATACCAGTGTCTTTCCTTCTCTCTTTTGTCCTGTGTATGTGGGTAGTCCACCGTCCTGCCTTTGGTTCACAGAGTTTGTCAGCAAATGGTCCGTCTTCCATCTGTCGACGTGTACGACACAGTTCAGCGTTATCGCCCACTCCAACACCCACGTTTGAAACCCACCAGGAGCTTGTTAATGAGTTAAGTTGAATCAGGTGAGATGAGAGCAGGACTGAGGTGCAGGACGGAGGTGCAGGACGGAGGTGCAGGACGGAGGTGCAGGACGGAGGTGCAGGACTGATGTGCAGGACTGAGGTGCAGGACGGAGGTGCGGGACGGAGGAGCGGACGCAGGGGGACGCCCTCAGGGACACTGCTGTCTGCACCCATCTGATTGTCCTCAGTGTTTTATTCGAATGCCTCGCGAGGGGCCGTGGAGAGTGTTGGAGCACAGGGAGAACTTTCCTGGGCCCTTGACCAGATGTCTCCTGAAATCCAGAATCTGGACGACAGTGATACGTCTCCCGTCATCTTACCTTTGATAAGAGCGAGCTGGGAAATAGCATGAAATGATATATGTAACTATATATTGGTATAACCCTTAAACGTGGTTGTCAGTGTTCAGGCGCACGCGATATTGGATCCTTGGTGCTAAGGTTCAGGTTCATTCAAACCCCCACACACCAGACAGAAACCCGCACACACCAGACAGAAACCCTCACACACCAGACAGAAACCCTCACACACCAGACAGAAACCCTCACACACCAGACGGAGCACCCCCACACACCAGACAGAAACCCTCACACACCAGACAGAAACCCTCACACACCAGACAGAAACCCTCACACACCAGACAGAAACCCTCACACACCAGACAGAAACCCTCACACACCAGACAGAGCACCCACACACCAGACAGAAACCCTCACACACCAGACAGAAACCTTCACACACCAGACAGAGCACCCACACACCAGACAGAAACCCTCACACACCAGACAGAAACCCTCACACACCAGACAGAGCACCCACACACCAGACAGAAACCCTCACACACCAGACAGAACACCTCTTCTTCCTGCTGGTGCTTCCGTCCTCCAAGCAGTGTGTCTTATTCACCTCTAATAATAGAGTCCTATGAATAGACACGCACCTCTCCCACACTACACATTTAGCACTTAATTAAAACGGGAATGGGCTGGGTGTGTGTGCGTGCGCACGCGTGTGTGTGTCTGACCGCTCTCAGTGCCTTGTATGTCCAGTAGAGAGTTTAAGCTCTATATTCACCTGTATCCAGTGGATGTAATAGGTACTCCCTTAGACTCTTATAAGGACCTGACTCTAAATAGATCACACACACAAAGAGTACATACTGCCATAAATACATCAGCAGCTCACGTCTCCGCTGCCTGTGGCTGTAGTACGACTGCCTCCGCTCTGTTAGATGGGATTTGCCCACCTGGTTACGCCCCTGCACCACATACACCTCTGTGTTGGTTAATACATTCATTGGTTCATCTGGCCTCATCTGGATCCAGTGCTGAGTAGGAGACGGTACCTTCAGAATGGAGCAGGAATCCTTCTTTAATCACCAGATCTCTCTCGCTTTCACTGTCGCGCTCCCCCCTCCCTCCCTCCCTCTCTCTCTCTCTCTCTCTCTGCTCTTTTTTCCCTTCTTACATCGTGTCGTCTATACGTGTGTGTGTGTGTGTATCTGCGTGGGTTATGCGTGTCTCTGCTTTTGCCTTGAAGCTCCGTTTCGTGTGTGTGAAGTTTTTAAAAATCCTTTGTGACATTCTGACACGAGTTATAATAATCTCTCAATTCCGTGAGGGCGCAGCGGGTAAATCTGACCGATGGGCTTCCCAAATCGGCTCGCGCGAAGGCGTGCAGCGTTAACCCGTGCGTGTGCACGCGGGAAGCAGCCGTCGGCCCGTGTCACGGTGGCGGACCTAATCGTGGGAATGAGTCCTGCTCCCGGTGTGACTTCACCTCCTCTTCTGGAGGAACAGGGACCGCACCAGCCATGAATCCAAGAAGACGAGTGTGTCGGAGTTGATGGGAGAACTCTTTACGATTGAGCTGATCACAATAATCATCATAAGGAGTTTAGTGACTCGCCCTGATGTGTTGGACAGCACAGCAGATACGTTTATTTTATTCGCTAATTCCTAATTGGTTTTAGTCGCGTCAAGTGATCGTGAGTGTTTATCCAGCAAACGTTTGTACTTTTCTCCGCATTCTTAGCTGCATTCAAAACCAGCATCTACACCATTGTGCGCTCTCTCTCTCTCTCTCTCTCTCTCCTCACTCTCTGGCTCTCCCTCTCTCTCTCTCCTCACTCTCTCTCTCTGGCTTTCTCTCTCTCTCCCTCCCTCTCCCCTCTCTCTCTGGCTCTCCCCTCTCTCTCTCTCTCCCTCTCTCTCTCTCTCTCTCTCTCTCTCTCTCCCTCCCTCTCCCCTCTCTCTCTGGCTCTCCCCTCTCTCTCTCTCCCTCTCTCTCTCTCTCTCTCTCTCTCTCTCTCTCTCTCTCTCTCTTCTCCCTCCCCCTCCTCTCCAAACCTCCGTATAACAGCTCGCCACTGCAGTCGGCTTTCCTTCAGTCAAGGTGGCACTATCCTCCATCTCGGCACCGCCTGCTCGGTGTGGATGTCCCCCCTCGTCTCCACCCGCGTCTTCCTCCCCTCATCTCTCCTTTCATCATCGTCATCATCATCATCATCGCTTCCAGGAGCTGCCCTGCGCTTTGGGTGACTGCTAAAACCGGGTCGCCCCACCTCGCTCTCTCTGAAGTCGGCGATCGTTCGCGCTGGTTAACGTTTAGCTCCAGCTGCTAACCGACACGCAAGCCGCCTGCGAGCCGTTCGCCTCTTCCTCCTCCTCCTCTCCCTCCTCCTCCGTCGCCGCTGGCCGAGCTCGGCGCTCCCGTGTCCCTCGCCTCGTTCTCCGCGCCCCGGTCCGGATGTGATGGACGCCCTGGCCGCTCGCCTGTCCCCGGGATCGCGCGTCGCTGTAGCCCGGAGCTGCTGACGGTAAACATGCCTCTGAAATGGAAGAGCGGCTCCCCGGTCAGCTGGAAGTTCCCGGTGGCCGTGCTCAAAACGTCCCGCTCCTCCCCGCTGTCGCCCGCCTACATGTGAGTAGCCCCAACATCTGCGGCACGGTCCAAACGCGCTCGGTTCCGGTGTGTGTTGTGTGTGTGTGTGTGTGTGTGTTAAATTCATACAGCGGCGCTTTTATTTAAATCTCCTCGTCTCTCCCCGTCCTCGTGCTCCACGGGACGCACTCTCGCGCAGGAGGGACGCGCGCGCGCTCAGTCGCCGTGTGTCCCCCGGTTCCGAGCGCGCGGGAGGGGCCGCGCGGCGCACCGGGCTGCCGCAGAGATGCCGAGGGTGCGCGGCGTGTCCGGTCCCGCACCTGCTGTCCGCGGGGGAGCCGCCACTTCACCCGCTCCGCTCTCTCGTTTATAGAACACACTCAAGCAGAATGATTCAGTCGCCATGTCGTCTTCTCCCTGGTCGCCCGTGCGCGCGTGCAGGGAGGAAATGCATTTAATAATAACTAGATTTATTTCTCTCCAGCTCACCATGAGGTCTAACGTGCAATGAAATTAGACGCCAACGTAATTTCGTATTAAGTTTGCACTAATGCTGAGTGTGTTTAATGGGGAACTGGCTAAGACCGACTCTATTAACTGCTTATAAAGCTGCAGTAACTGTAAGATCGACCACAAATCGCGTCTTACACACCGGTTTGGTGGTTTTGAGTCCGTTTGTAGGTCAGACACCGTGTAGGTTGTAGTATGATTTCAACTAATCGCTGACAGGTAAGATCATTTAAAGATCAGTGGGCATCCGAACGTGGGAATCTGCAGTCTCTCCCGACAGGTTCGAGGAGCTCATCAGATTGTAGACGGTCGTGTAGTCCACTCGTGTAGTCATTGAATCACACAGCACAAACAGGGTTCGGGTCATCCTGAGAACCAGGCAGTTACAGAGAGGACGAGAGTACCCTACGGCCTGTCTGTCTCTCTCCCTCCACAACACCTTCCCCCCCTGTCTCTCTGTCTGTCTGTCTCCCTCCCTCCCTCTCCAACCTTGGTCGGTCTGTGTCTTTCTCTTTCTTAGTCTATTTCTCTCTTTCTCTTGCTCATGTGCGTGCACACACACACATACACACCCTTGCTAACTCGTTCCCTTATAGTGTATGTATCTTAGCTGGGGACACACAGCCGTTTTCCATTTGTTTATGGCTTGTATTGTTGTCCTGGCTTGTTGGCAGGTTGTAACATCTGGCCTGTTCTGTTGTATCACGCGCACGCGCGCGCGTGTGTGTGTGTGTGTGTGTGTGTGTGTGTGTGTGTGTGTGTGTGTGTGTGTGTTCGACCCTCACCGCGACACTGCAAAAGTGCTCATAGTGAAAGTAACAGAGTTTTTTTTTACAGGTTTTATTTACCCAGAGTCATAGATAATACACAATTATTCACTCATTATTCAATCAATTCTACAAGGTGCTCAGTAGCAAAATCCTACACATGTGCACTCTCTCTCTCTCTCTCTCTCTCTCTCTCTCTCTCTCTGTCTCACACTCCCTCTGGCTCTTTCTGTGTTTGTGCATGTTGGCATGTACATTGTGTGTGTGTGTGTGCTTTTGTGTGTGTGTGTGTGTCTGCACTTGTGTGTGCTTTTGTGTGTGTGTGTGTGTGTGTGTGTGTGTGTGTGTGTGTGTGCGTGTGTGTGTGTGTGTGTGTGTGTGTGTGTGTGTGTGTGTGTGTGTGTGTTTATTAGGGTTGGGAGGTACTGCCTTTTGTCATACCGTATTCAAATAATCTGGTCTCCAGGGTTAGTATGGGGTGGGGGGGTTAGGATGGGGTGGGGGGTTGGATCCACGTGTATCCACAGTGAGTGCGTAGTGGCTACAGTGTTAGCTGTATTATCTACAGTTAGCGCTGACAGCGTATTCTCCACCAGCTGCCATTGTCATAGTACATCACCTCAGTGTTGGCAGCTGTGTGACCTTCACACGCTCTTTCAAGACGTTTAGACTGTAGTTCTCCCATCGGGTGAAGTGTATGGTCAGTGATGTATGTCCTGTGATGACCACGTGTGATGACCTATGTCCTGTGATCAGCACACGTCTGCTACTCGTGAATAGCTGTCTGCAGCACTGTGTGTTGTACTTCTTGTTGGAATTTGTTACTTGGGTCTTGAATTGCCATTTTTAAAAAATATTTCCTTCCAGGTAGCTCAAACTGGCAATCAAATATCAAAACCGTGTTGAAAAACCATTTCGTTAGCAAGATTTCTTGTAACCACAAATGTACACGTCTTCCATCACGCACTCTCCCTTGTGTGTACATTTAGCGTAAGCGCCTGTTACCGTTTGGTTCTAGTATTTGTGAAACGATTAAGGGTCCTTCACTTTTAGATCTGCATGCGTGTTTTCGAGGCATTTCCGTCGTTGGCTGTGATTGGCCCACTGGTCCCGTGAGGTTTGCTGGTACCGCAGTTCTGCCACAGTGCAGCTGTAACGCTCCTCCTAGAACAAGCGGGCAAAGCTCACCAATCAGGTGCCTCTAAATCTCAGTAAGGCCCGCCCCCTTGTGAACACCCTGAATGTGTTGTTAGTTTACAAGACAGACAGAAATTTTTTTAGAATTTTTAATTCTAAAAAAAAAATTTTTTTTAGAATAAATTTTTAAAAATCCCGTCACTATCTTTTAAGTTACCGCTATCGTTTTCAAATATCGCGGTATACAGAATGATCTTCACACCGCCCATCTCTAGTGTGCTTGTGTACATGCGAGTGCTTGCCTGTGTGTGTAAGGTGGCCAAGATGCTCATAAGTGTGCGAGGTTCAGCTCCTTCCAACCTGCAGTGTGTGAGTTTGAGAAATTATTGACTAGGGCTGCACGATATTGGAAAAATCTGACATTGCGATATTTCGGTTTTCTGCGATATATATTGCGATATTAAACAATGCAGCTTTTCACCAGAGCTGACCAAAAATTGAAGTAAATGACCCAACAAATGAGAAAAGGTAAATGAGACAATGTATGTTTATTACTAAGAAATTCTTATCCTAAGTAAGTGGCTCATATATGAGTGATATATTATAGAAGGAATACAGTAGAAGATTACAGACTTCTACATCGCTGTGTTCATTTGAAACAGCATTAAATCAAGCTTCAAGCTTCAATAGGGAATTAACATGAATGAACCTTTTATTTAACAATGAAGTTATTTTCAAGTTGTAAACAAAATAGCAGCTATACAACATTTCCCTGAGTGGTATACATACATTTTAAAATAAATGTCATGCTGATATAAAATAATATAAATTTAAATAAAGTTATAATAATATCCACATGGCACCTTTGAATCACAAACTAAAGGTTTTAAAATAACGTTTTCAGTGCCAAAGTAAAACAACTGCTGGTGATTGTGTCTAAACAAAGATAAGGTTAACCTTTTGAACACCATCAACCCTTCTAATGTATAAAATAAATCTCTTAATTTAAATGAAACTCAACTGTTGCATACAGTAAAATCTAATAACTAAACATCTGGAGCTGCACTGCTCAAATAAGCTTAGAGGTTTTTGGATAAAAATACCAGTCTATCCACCATTGCAGGCTTGAGACAAGAACGCTGGCAAGTGATGATGTTTCCACTTGCACTAAAAAGCCTCTCTGAGGGAGAGCTTGTAGCAGGAATACAAAGATACTTGCGTGCAAGTTTCGCAAGACGTGGAAAGCTCACTTTGTGTGTTTTCCACCATGCAAGTGGATCCTCTTCTTTGTCAACTGAAGGTGTAAGCAGGTAGTTGTTTAACTCTGCATCCACAGCATCCTTAAGAGTCAGAGAAGAATCACCCATTGCAGCAGTTCCGCTCTGTTTAAAGAAACTTCCCAAGGACTTCTTGGCTTTTTTGCCTGGGATGTGTCAGCAACTTTGGGCTCCACTTCAGTGCTGGAGCTTGAAGTCTCCTGACATTCCAGCATCTCTGATGTCAGTCTGGCCTTGACTTTGGGCTTGTTGTCTGCACTGATGAACTCCATCTTGAACCAAGGGTCCAAAGAAGATGCCATATTTAGCAGCTCCTGAGTAGCTTCATCTTCATATTTCTCGTTGAGGTAGTCCAAAATCTCACTCTTCAGCTTCTTTGTCAGGTCTGTGTCTTCCTCTTGCCTTTGCAGAATTGAAGTGTTAAAGAGATGAAGAACTGGCTTCACATACGACACACTTACATAGTCTTCGCCTGAAAGGGCATCCGTGAAGTCCAGAAGAGGGCCCAGAGTCTTACTTACAGATTCCAGGACGTCTATGTCTTGCCAGGTTGGAATTAGATGCCGTACCTTCTTTTCTGCAGACAGGACCAGTGTTAAAGCCTTCTGCTGCTCTAGTATCCTGCTCATCATCATTTGTCTAGAACCCCATCTTGTTTGGCACTCTGATATGAGGGAATGTGATGGTAGATTCAGTTCCTTCTGAGCTTTTTCAAGAGCAACTCTGGCCTTCCAGCTGTGAGAAAAGTGACACACCAGCTTCTTGCAGACACCTGTAGCACGGTTGATGCGTTCTTCATTTTTGACTGCATTTTCTAGGGGAAAAGACAGCACAACATACTAAGTAATTCTTGGCTTTGAACCAAAATAATAATAATAATATGCACAATAAAATGCTCAACATGTTTTACAGCTCATTAAATTAAGACAACATATTTTCTGCATACTTTTTTACATTTTAAAACAGCTACATATTCATTTTCAAAGAATATGCCTCATGAACTTTATTAGTAATGTGCCCTACAGTTTTTAAATGTGCCCCTATAACGACAAGCAACTGTTACTGTATGCATGTTCACTGAATGTAAGTATACATGTATGTATGTTACATGTTCATTTACCATCAGTTAAATGTTGGTGTAGAACTTCTTAGATTGTCAACACTTAAATGTAAGGTGACCTAACCTTATGAATCACCTATGAATGGAGACATTTATCCTATTACTTTGACACCCACAGTCTGTATCTGAGACAGCCATAAACGGCCAGTTTAGCGTTCGTTAGTAGGTTGGCTAACTTCGCTAATATTAAGTTTAACCGTTATTACACAAAACGTTGTGGTGGCAAACATAAAAAAGTGTTGATGTCGGTAGTTGAGGAGTTAAGTTAAGAACAACCAAATATTTTAGCCACAGTTCAGCCTTGCATGTTATATAATGTTTTATACCTTAACATATTCATGACTTACCAACAGCAAGATGCAGTCTGTGTCCAAAGCACTGCAGCCTGGTCCACTTGTTCAGGGCGGCTGCCTTGACCATATTGGCTGCGTTGTCTGTTGTAATGCAGACTTGACGTCCCTCATCAAGGCTCCAAGCAGCCACTGCTTCTCTCATCCCCGTTGCGATGTTCTCACTTGTATGGTCCTCCGGGAAAAATGTCGTTTGCAAACAGCGGCTTTTCAGTTGGAAATCCTCAGTAATGAAGTGGACGGTCAGACTTATATATGGGTCCGTTGTCCGGCTGGACCACATGTCTGTTGTAGTTGCATAATAATACACTTGCGACAGCTCCGCTTCAACTTGTGCCTTGCACTTCTCGTACATCTGTGGGATGCCAACTTGAGAAAAATATGTGCGTGATGGTAACTCGTACCGCTTATCAAGGGTCCGGATCATTTTTTTAAATCCCTCTTTGGTAACTGTGTTCATTGGTACCATATCTTTCGCGAGGTGAAAAGTTATTGCATCAGTGATTTCTCTCTGTCGCTTGGAACCTCTCTCATATGGTGTGACACTAGCAAATGCATCTAAAACAGTTTTCTGTTTTGGATAGCATCCAGATCTGGCTTTGCACTGGTCATGCAGAGCTTTGTGGTGGCGTTTCAAATGATCAAACAAATTAGTCGTGTTGCCTCGTGTTGTGGCAACAACTGCAAGGCATTGTCGACAAAGACACTGTTTTTGGTCAACGTCATCCTTTCTGTAGCCAAAATAGTTCCATATATCTGACGTTGATTTCCTTTTTGCAATTAAATCCTCTCTTTCTGTATTTTCCCTCTGCTCTCCACTCATTTTGAACGCGAAGTGGGGGAGGGGCCGCTTCAGGTGTTGACTGATAAGAATGACTGGATGCGTCACTGTAGCCGGGTTTCTATCCAAACCATTCGAAAAAATAATGCGCAATTTCCAAGTTTCGGCAGAAAAAATGCGAATTAAGCCTTGTTTCCATTCATTACAGTTATGCGAATAAACTTTAGATCACGTGAGAGGACGCCAAACAATAGTGGTTTTACGTCCATCTGGCAGTTACGCATTTTTGCACGTTGAGGTTTTGAAACATTTTTTTCTTTTTCTTTTCTATACATGGAGAAGTTAAATTCAATTTTTGCTCTCTCCAGAACTGTTTTTGTATGCATTTGCCATCTTTACATCGCGATCATGTACAGAACCACATGACTTGAGGCATGATACGTCATCGTTTATGCGAAAACCCCTTTTCCATCCAGTTTTTCCGAATTTTGGCGATGCAATAGTCTAACTTTTCCACCTCCTCCTAGCGTAAAAATCTTTTTGCGATATTTGGGGCTTTTTTCGAATTTTGGACTTTTTCCATCCAGCTTTTTTCATGCGTATTTTCAAAATGCGCAAAAACTCGGTTACATTGCTTTAAATAACATTGCACGTCCTGCGATGTGACTATCGTGCATGCGTACATCGCGATGACGATGCGGAAACGATCTATCGTGCAGCCCTATTATTGACACAAGATTTGCACTGAGGTTACGATGCTTTAAATAGCGTTTCTGTTGAGCGAGTCTGTTCAGTGTGTGTGGAAGTTCACCTACTCACATCACAGGGAATACCAGATCACAGTAGAAACCTTTGGGAAACTTGTTAAATGCACAAAATAAACTCAAATTCCAGTCTTCGAGTCTTATTTCTGATTCTGAACTGAACTGCAATCATACAAAAGTGGCTGGATGACTGCTGTCCTGTGATGATTTGTAACATCTCTTACACACACACGTCTGACTTGACGACCTCTGCTCTTTTGTCACTTTGATTTCTCACACATGCTGGCACACGTGTGTGTGTGTGTGTGTGTGTGTGTGTGTGTGTGTGTGTGTGCGCATGTGTGTGTCCACTCTCTCATATGTATTACTTCTACAAAAGCATATTCATCATGTAATGGGTTTTTCTCCTCCCCAATCATTAACCTGATGGAAAAGAGAGAAGGCGGGAGGAGGTGTGTTGTTTTGTCTCTCTCTCTCTCACACACACACACACACACACACACACACACACTGGGCTGTTCTGGCATGGTGGTTAATCTTGTTGAAATGGGGGGGGATTCAATTTTCACTTTAGAGTGACTAACAGAGAGAGACATGGGGGAGGGTGTGTGTGTGTGTGTGTGTGTGTGTGTGTGTGTGTGTGCGCACACACATGTCACCTGTGTCTGTGTGAGCATGCGTGCACATCACCTGTGTGTGTGCGTGCGTGCGTGGGTGCACATGTCACCTGTGTGTGAGTCTTTGTGAGAGACAGCTGAAGAGGGTTATATCAGCTGTGTGTGTGTGTGTGTGTGTGTGTGTGTGTGTGTGTGTGTGTGTGTGTGTGTGTGTGTGTGTGTGTGAGAGAGAGAGACAGCTCTAGAGAGGATTATGTAATGAATGGAACAGAGACTGAGGAATGAAGGAGAACACGGAAGAACAAGAGAAACAACAATGAGAGAGAACTGGAGAGGATGAGAGAGAGAGAGAGAGGGGGGGGGTGAGGAGAGTAAATGAGGATGAGAGAGAGAGAGAGAGAGAGAGAGAGGGGGGTGAGGAGAGTAAATGAGGATGAGAGAGAGAGGGGGGGGTGAGGAGAGTAAATGAGGATGAGAGAGAGAGAGAGAGAGAGAGAGAGAGGGGGGGGGTGAGGAGAGTAAATGAGGATGAGAGAGAGAGAGAGAGGGGTGAGGAGAGTAAATGAGGATGAGAGAGAGAGAGAGAGAGAGAGGGGGGGGGGTGAGGAGAGTAAATGAGGATGAGAGAGAGAGAGGGAGAGAGAGAGAGGGGGGGGGGTGAGGAGAGTAAATGAGGATGAGAGAGAGAGAGGGAGAGAGAGAGAGGGGGGGGGGTGAGGAGAGTAAATGAGGATGAGAGAGAGAGAGAGAGAGAGATAGAGAGAGAGGGGGGTGAGGAGAGTAAATGAGGATGAGAGAGAGAGAGAGAGAGAGAGAGGGGTGAGGAGAGTAAATGAGGATGAGAGAGAGAGAGAGAGGGGTGAGGAGAGTAAATGAGGATGAGAGAGAGAGAGAGAGAGAGGGGGGTGAGGAGAGTAAATGAGGATGAGAGAGAGAGAGAGAGGGAGAGAAGTGCAAGGAGATGTAGTGTAATCAACACTATTTTTTTAGCCTGGTAACACAGTTACTGTAAAATCTAAGCAACACACACACACACACACACACACACACACTTTACGGCAGCCAAATTTTCACATAAAAAAAATAATGAAAGCTGCACAGGAAGATAATGAATCTTTGGCCAGCTTTGGCTGTGTGTGTGCTTGTTGTGCTGGGTGTGGAGGTGGTGTGGTGTGGGGTGGAGGTGGTGTGGGGTGGAGGTGGTGTGGGGTGGTGTGGGGTGGAGGTGGTGTGGGGTGGAGGTGGTGTGGTGTGGGGTGGAGGTGGTGTGGTGTGGGGTGGAGGTGGTGTGGTGTGGGGTGGAGGTGGTGTGGGGTGGAGGTGGTGTGGTGTGGGGTGGAGGTGGTGTGGTGTGGGGTGGAGGTGGTGTGGGGTGGAGGTGGTGTGGTGTGGTGTGGGGTGGAGGTGGTGTGGGGTGGAGGTGGTGTGGGGTGGAGGTGGTGTGGGGTGGAGGTGGTGTGGTGTGGAGGTGGTGTGGTGTGGAGGTGGAGGTGGTGTGGGGTGGAGGTGGAGGTGGTGTGGGGTGGAGGTGGAGGTGGTGTGGGGTGGAGGTGGTGGTGGGGTGGGGTGGTGTGGGGTGGAGGTGGTGTGGGGTGGTGTGGGGTGGTGTGG
This sequence comes from Brachyhypopomus gauderio, assembly GCF_052324685.1. NCBI lineage: Eukaryota > Metazoa > Chordata > Actinopteri > Gymnotiformes > Hypopomidae > Brachyhypopomus > Brachyhypopomus gauderio. The sequence continues at coordinate 7,929 of NW_027506919.1, read as the reverse complement.
GGTGGAGGTGGTGTGGGGTGGGGTGGGCGTGGAGCTGCTCCACCATCAGCCGGTTGCATCCACAGCACAAACTGTCCAGGACACTGCGGGACAGTCCTGCATTTCTAATGTTAGACGGGACAAAAACATTTTTGCATGATCTTTTGATGACCAATCCAATTAGTGGAATTAGTGCGGTGTTTAGCACAGGGGTTTGCTGAGCATTGCTGGGTTCCTGCTGTAGGAGTGGTGTTGTTGGGGATGGTGTGTGTGTGTGTGTGTGTGTGTGTGTGTGTGTGTGTGTGTGTGTGTGTGTGTGTGTGTGTGTGTGTGTGTGTGTGTGTGGCGCAGCGAAGCCACATCCGAGGTCGTCGCCTCCACCGTGGTTTGTGGTCGGAAACGGTTGTCAAGGGAGAGGGGGTGTGAACGGCAGCAGGTGTGTGGCACGTCTGAGGGCTGAACACACACACACACACACGCTCCGGTGCTGACAGTGTGCATGGGGTCCACTGCGTGGTTAAAACAGATGTTGATGACATTACGCCGTGTCATTGGTCAGTGACGCTACTCGGCTGATGAAGCATCATCAGTGCTGGTCCAGCTCAGCCTGGAGTGCCTCTGGTTCTGCTGAAGCCCTGGCGTGCGGCCGGGGTGGTGCGGAGACGGGACTCCCCGGGGTGGTGCGGAGACGGGACTCCCCGTGCTGGCGTGATGCGGCGTGTGTGTGTGGAGGAGCTACGCTGGTTCACTCTCACACACTCACAGGCCCGGAGGCAGTGCTGTGTGTGTGTGTGTGTGGAGGCAGTGCTGCGTGTGTGTGTGTGTGTGGAGGCAGTGCTGCGTGTGTGTGTGTGTGTGGAGGCAGTGCTGCGTGTGTGTGTGTGTGTGGAGGCAGTGCTGCGTGCTCCAGGAGTTTATAGATTGATGATTCAGCCAAGTGCTCATAACAACAAAATACCAATCCGCTTTCATCACATCTAGATCAGTGATGAATACACACACACACACACACACACACACACACACACACACACACACACACACACAGTGATGCATTCACATCCACTTACAGTCTCCAGGTGTGTGATTCCCTTGTGGGCTACAGTCAGTGCAGAGACTGTCAGGGTGGCACCATTCACAATGGCACACGTCTCTCATGCCAGATATCGTTATAGTGGTGTATTCTTCCAGAGGCTGAGGCTGAGGTCTCCGTCACAAGCGTCCTCCCACGGCACTCCCGTCCTCCTGCGTCACACGTGCCCTCCTGCGTCACACGTGCCCTCCTGCGTCACACGTGCCCTCCTGCATCACACGTGCCCTCCTGCGTCACACGCGCCCTCCTGCGTCACTCCCGTCCTCCTGCGTCACTCCCGTCCTCCTGCGTCACACGCGCCCTCCTGCGTCACTCCCGTCCTCTTGCGTCACTCCCGTCCTCCTGCGTCACACGCGCCCTCCTGCGTCACTCCCGTCCTCCTGCGTCACACGCGCCCTCCTGCGTCACACGCGCCCTCCTGCGTCACTCCCGTCCTCCTGCGTCACTCCCGTCCTCCTGCGTCACTCCCTTCCTCCTGCGTCACACGCGCCCTCCTGCGTCACTCCCTTCCTCCTGCGTCACTCCCGTCCTCCTGCGTCACACGTGCCCTCCTGTGTCACACGCGCCCTCCTGCGTCACTCCCGTCCTCCTGCGTCACTCCCGTCCTCCTGCGTCACTCCCGTCCTCCTGCGTCACACGCGCCCTCCTGCGTCACTCCCGTCCTCCTGCGTCACTCCCGTCCTCCTGCGTCACACGCGCCCTCCTGCGTCACTCCCGTCCTCCTGCGTCACTCCCGTCCTCCTGCGTCACTCCCGTCCTCCTGCGTCACACGCGCCCTCCTGCGTCACTCCCGTCCTCCTGCGTCACACGCGCCCTCCTGCGTCACTCCCGTCCTCCTGCGTCACACGCGCCCTCCTGCATCACTCCCGTCCTCCTGCGTCACTCCCGTCCTCCTGCATCACTCCCGTCCTCCTGCGTCACTCCCGTCCTCCTGCGTCACTCCCTTCCTCCTGCGTCACTCCCTTCCTCCTGCGTCACACGCGCCCTCCTGCGTCACACGCGCCCTCCTGCGTCACATGCGCCCTCCTGCGTCACATGCGCCCTCCTGCGTCACTCCCGTCCTCCTGCGTCACTCCCGTCCTCCTGCGTCACGCCTGACCGTGTCTGTGTCGGTGTGTGAGCGGTGTCGGTGTGTGAGCGGTGTCGGTGTGTGAGCGGTGTCGGTGTGAGAGGTGTCTGTGTGTGAGCGTGGTGTCGGTGTCTGTGTGAGCGTGGTGTCGGTGTCTGTGTGAGCGTGGTGTTGGTGTCTGTGTGAGCGTGGTGTCGGTGTCTGTGTGAGCGTGGTGTCTGTGTGAGCGTGGTGTCTGTGTGAGCGTGGTGTCTGTGTGAGCGTGGTGTCTGTGTGAGCGTGGTGTCGGTGTGTGAGCGTGGTGTCTGTGTGTGAGCGGTGTCTGTGTGTGAGCGGTGTGTCTGTGTGTGAGCGGTGTGTCTGTGTGTGAGCGGTGTGTCTGTGTGTGAGCGGTGTGTCTGTGTCTGTGTGAGCGTGGTGTCGGTGTGTGAGCGTGGTGTCGGTGTGTGAGTGTGGTGTCGGTGTGTGAGCGTGGTGTCGGTGTGTGAGTGCGGTGTCTGTGTCAGTGTGAGAGTTCTCCTCAGTCCTGGCCCAATCCAGGATTTAGTTTCTTTATCCTGACTGACACAGTGCTGTGTGATTTTTAGTTTAATTCAAATGAATGTTTTAACATGTATGAAAAATGTATATATATATATATATATATATATATATATATATATATATATATATATATATATATATATATATATATATATATATATATATAAATGTTCACTTGCCTGAATGTAGAAATTAGGATTTTTGCTCATCTAAAATCTGTACTTTCATTATGTAAAAATTGTAATTGCAAATCATTCATGAATTTAAAATATTGAGATGTATTCTTTTTGATGTATCAAACAGCCCTAGACTGAAAAACTGAAGACTAGACTTATTATTTGATACTCATGATGAAATTTAAACGTTGGTCAGCATTAAAGTGCTTTTTTTATGGAGAGAAATGAAATGTAATTTGCAGTCTCCCAGTGTTGTTTTAAGTGAGGCCATCAGGTTTGAAGCCAAAACAGATGTCACTAGAATTATGGCCAGAGGGCTTATGGGTATTTTACGCTGTGCTGATCGTATGGCCTGTGCTACTTAATGATGGCTGGAGCGGCCTTGAACGCGGGGTTGCTGACCGTGGTGAGAACGCTTGCACGAGGGAGAATCGGTGAACGTGCACTTTTGTCAGATGGCCGGGTTTGGGACGGCCGTGAGTGGGGACGAGGAGTGTTTATGGAAACTTCACGCAGAGCCCCGGGGACACGTGAAGGGTTCTTGAGTTTGGAGCTAGAGCAAGGGAGGCAGACCTGCTGTGATGAGTGCTGTGGGTAGTGTTCTGTCTCTCTCTCTCTCTCTCTCTCTCTCTCTCTCTCTCTCTCTCATTCATTAACTCACTGACTAACTCTCACTTAAAGCCCCGGGGAGCCTAAATCTGTTTTCATTCTAATTAGGTTAATCCTGCTCTTCTAGTCAGTGTATGCGTGCGTCTGTCCTACGAATACACGTCCAAAGATCCGTAACTGACCAGCTCTGTGTCACCAGCAGTTCTCCCCACGTGTAAAACCGGGGATGGAGCTCACGTGACCTTTACGTGACCTTCACGCTGTCATTTGTACGTAGCGTGGGGCGAGGGGTAAGCCACCCTGCCCGTGTGTGAGCCCCCGAGAGTCAGACCCGTGCCCGCTGACGTGTCCCTCCACCGCCTGCCTGTTCTCCACTGTGATCTGTGATGTAGGCTAGTGCCCTCCAAGTCTGTGACTGCAGCCTGTCAATCATACAGGCTCATTCGAGTATTAGACCACACCCTCTTCTCAGTAAGCCCGTTTGATTCATTTGAGTTTTCCTGAATTATTGTACATTAAATATGACATTCAAGTTTATTATGCCAAGAATTTCAGTTATTTACACTTGGTCTGTGTTTCTCTCTAAATTGTCTCCTCTTTCATTGGTTCAGGGTGATTGCAAAGAGCCAGTGGCCAGTCTCAGCACTGTGAGTGGGTGAAGGTGAAGGGGAGTGGTCTGGCGTAAGGGGGAGTGGTCTGATATAAGGGGGAGTGGTCTGGCATAAGGGGGAGTGGTCTGATATAAGGGGGGGTGTTCTTGTGTGGTCAGCACCTAGAGTCGTGATATCAGCATAACACACAACATCATGATCCACACAACACAATTTGCATATGGTAAAGGGTCTGCCTTTGTGAGTAATACTGTGTGTGTGTGTGTGTGTGTGGTCTCATCATTAAGTGGACTGCAGGTACTGAGAAAGAGAACAGCTGTTCACCCCCCCCCACACACACACACACACACACACACACACAAACACACACACATGTGAGTGTATGAGGGGAAAGCACATGCTTGTGTGTTGTTTAAGTATGTTTGTGCGCATGTGTGTTGACATGTATGCACTTGTGTGTATAAGCCCATGTGGTTGATCTTAATTAAGAGGTGTGGAAATGGTCCAAGAGACTTGAAAAGGTGTGTGTGTAGGGGTGTGTGTGTGTAGGGGTGTGTGTGTAGGTGTGTGTGTGTGTGTGTGTGTGTGTGTGTGTGTGTGTGTGTAGGTGGGTGGATGGGTGTCTGTGTGTGTAGGTGTGTGTGTGTGTGCGTGCGTGTGTGTAAGTGGGTGGATGGGTGTGTGTGTTTGCTGGGTTTGTGATTGTGTGTGTGTGTGTGTTGGGTTTGTGTGTGGGTGGATGGGTAAGTGTGTGTGTGTGTGTGTGTGTGTGTGTGTTTGCAGGGTTTGTGATTGTGTGTTTACTGGGTTAGATTGTGTGTATGTGTGTGTGTGTGTTGGGTTTGTGTGTGTGTGTGTGTGTGTGTGTGTTGGGTTTGTGTGTGGATGGGTGTGTGTGTGTGTGTGTGTGTGTGTGTGTGTGTGTTTTGCTGGGTTTGTGATTGTGTGTTTACTGGGTTAGATTGTTTGTGTGTGGGTGTGTGTGTGTGTATGTGTGTGTGTTGGGTTTGTGTGTGGGTGGATGGGTAAGTGTGTGTGTGTGTGTGTGTGTGAACAGCTGTTCTCTTTCTCAGTACCTGCAGTCCACCTAATGATGAGACATGGGTGAGTGTCCCATAATGATGAATTATTAAAGGAATATGTTATGCTAATGTGGGTAAGGAGGGCGGGGACAGAGGACAGAAATAAGAGGGACGGAGATCTTGTAACGTCCTCCCTCACTTCTAGAACACTTCCTCCTCCCTTCTTCTCTCTCTCTCTCATAAAAGCCACAGAGGCTGGATCCAGTCTTTTGTGATGTCATGGTTTCATCTAGGCGCTGTGAGACCTGCCCCTCACCTATGTGCCCACATGCATCTAGTGGACATGCATCTAGCTTTCTGATTGGTTGGAGCACTTGATTGACGGTTCAGAGCAGAGCGTCTCTGCTGTGGACCTCTCTCTCATTGGGGGGGGTGAGACCTTTCTCTCATGGGGGGGTGAGACACCTCTCTCATGGAGGGCGAGACCTTTCTCATGGGGGGCGAGACCTAGGGGTGGGCGATATGGGAAAAAATCTTATCACAATTTTGATTATTTGACACAATCTTCCATCCAAAAAAAAATTGGGGGCTACAAAGCTTTCTTTCTAAACAGATTTTAATGAATGATATTGCAATTTTCCATGTGCAGACAGTGTAAACAAAAAATATAAACAACACACGTGACACTGATAAAGTGCAATATTGCACTAAATATACAATATTTCCCAGCACGTTAAACTTTAATTAAGTTAAATATTTATACATCTAGTCGAAATGATTCGAAATAATTCGCTTTTTTATCACATTATTTAATGGTTGTTTATTTCAAAATGTTTATTTCATATATCAAAATGCCCAATCTTAACGTCTTCACGTTCTCTCATTTTTCGTCCTGGAATTTCGTCCTGGAAAATTGTTAACCTAATACAAGAGAACTGTTCAGTCAGACCGATATTTGTTGTGAAACGAAGTAGTTACAATTTCAAGCATTTTCAAGTACTTTAGCCTACATTCCAGCACTTTTCAAACCTGGAACACGAAGCAACATTAAAATTCGTCAGATAAATGTTCATTCCCCTGTTTTTGAGGGGTGTTTCTTTATACTACCACATATTGTTTCGGACAACACTGCAAAGAATGTGACGCGGCAAGTATAAACGCTTCCGCCGTTTGCGCGAGGTGTGCGGAGTTGCGCGCTACGGTCACTCGCGAAGGTATAAACCACCGAGGCCGCAGCTTGTGAGGCGGCTGCCCCCGCTGCCCGCATTGTTTCACTTTCGGCATATTCCTTGGGATGTCTACGTCTCAAGTGATTGATTAAATTTGTTGCACACCTTACATATCGCTGAAGTTTGGTCTTGGTCAGTGGAAGAAAATCTGAACCAATTCCAGATTACAGAGGTAAATTTCCTCTTCTTTACCAGCTCCATCGTTGTCCACTTTTAGTTTTTACAAACACAACATGGAGGCGTGGAAGACGCACAGTTCGCTGTGATTGGTCAGTCCTACGCCCTATGTCTGCCACATCGGTGGCAACCAGTATTTTAAAAAGTCATTGCGCTGATTGGCAAAGGCGATCTATACGATTTCTGTAATTTGGTAGATTGCCTGCGATTCTCCACTCGACCTCGCCATTCACGATTTTATATCGTTAGATCGCACACCCCTAGCGAGACCTCTCTCTCATGGGGGGCGAGACCTCTCTCTCATGGGGGGCGTGACCTCTCTCTCATGGGGGGCGTGACCTCTCTCTCATGGGGGGCGAGACCTCTCTCTCATGGGGGGCGTGACCTCTCTCTCATGGGGGGCGAGACCTCTCTCTCATGGGGGGCGAGACCTCTCTCTCATGGGGGCGTGACCTCTCTCTCATGGGGGGCGTGACCTCTCTCTCATGGGGGGCGAGACCTCTCTCTCATGGGGGGCGAGACCTCTCTCTCATGGGGGGCGAGACCTCTCTCTCATGGAGGGCGAGACCTCTCTCTCTCATGGGGGGTGAGCTGTGTGCATCCTGGCATGGTTTGTTTGGTTTGCCAACACGGATTAAGGTTTTAGTGTTCTGCATGAGCTCTTGTCTATACCTGTGTGTGTGTGTGTGTGTGTGTGGTGTGTGTGTGTGTGTGTGTGTGTGTGTGTGTGTGTGTGTGTGTGTGTGTGTGTGTGTGTGTGTGTGTGTGTGCGAGCTCTTCTCTGCATGTGTGTGTGTGTGCCTGTAAGCAGAAGTGTGTGTGTGTGTTTAGTGATTTCTATCTCACATTGTTTCTGGCAGTCATCAGTTCTCCTTGGTGGTGTGGACCACCCACTCTTAACACCTCCATCATATCACCTGACTAATGCACCAATCAGATCCCTGCACTGAATCATGTGATCATGACTTTGCCCACCCACAGACTTCACTCCTGTTGCCATAGGGACCCCTTGGCATCTCATGTATGGTTACATTCCATTTCCCTAATGCAGACTCTTTCCCCTCGCCCCCTGCCCCCTTGAGACTCTGTCTGTTTGATCAAGCGCAGTAGAATCCTGTCCAGTCAGGAAACAGGGAGGCTTGCTCTGAGCATCCAGGTACATTCTGGGCCATGACCTAAGCCAAAGACAGGAAGTGTTTTGCCACACTCGCTCCAAACCCAAGATGGCTGCTTGGTTCTCCACGCTGGCAGGCCCTGAGCATGCTGGGAGTCTGAGCCTTAGACCGTTCACATGTCCTCAGTGCAGCTGTGATGAGATGTTCAAAGGTCTTTTGTGTTTGGGTGGCGTGATCCTCATTTAGCAAAATGGTGCAGTACCTTGATTTCCCCATAATGTGTAGAGCCAGAGGGGGACATGGGTG